>NC_136263.1:109400716-109628216 GCF_964187855.1 Myxine glutinosa
GAACCGGTAGATAATGCTAACAGAAGGCAAAATATTGTTTAAATTAATGTTTTTAGTGATATTCTAGTCTCAAACAGCAGTCAATGTTTTTTGCAGTTTTCATCTGCTGTTTGTGCATTACTATGTGCAAGAAATGGTCCCATTGCAGAGTCTTCATGATGACATATGGCATGGGCTTGCATTTGTGTATCATGACAGTTTTGTTGATTGCATGTGGATTACGATGCTTTTGCAGAGACTCAACTGGACATTTTGGTAGTTTATTACGACGGCGATACGATGATGAAAAGAAAGAGTCGATACTTGGCCCAATAGGAGATGGCACAACAGGCACCGGGCAGATGCCACCTTCGTACCGGCGCAGGTATGCCTCCAGCTTAGGTTGAAATATTCTGGCAACATGAGAGATGCACTTTAAATGTTATGACAAGAGGCACGTCCAATGACAGCACAAACTACTTCAAATTGATTGGCAGTATTTTTGAAATAAATGACCATTCTATGTCTGTTAACTGAAAAGCTAAAATGAATGCTTGTGGCTTTCTGGTCTTTGGGCTGAGTTTGTATATTCCTTATTTTTTAAATCCCTTTTAAATATATCTTTCCAAGATGATATAATTTAGCACTAGTGGTTTACTTACCATGGTGTGTGTGTGTGCATGTGTGTGTGTTTTGTTGTGTTGGGGGTCCTGCTAATGTGGACTCTCTGTGCCGGAGGTCCAAGACCTCTGTGAATGGCCAAATGATCCTGCGAGCAACAGCACTTGCTTATCCATTCACACTCTAATAGTGGGAATACGTGTACCGATTAAAACCACCTTTAGAGGCCATTTTTCCCTGCAAAGCGGGGGTTGGCCTTTTTCGGGGACCGTGGTTGTTGTTGTTTTTTGGTCCCCTTTTTTGAAGCGATGTTTTACGGCCGGATGCCCTTCCTGCCGCCAACCCTTTTTGTCGCCTTTTTACGACACACAGGGAATTACCAGTGAACTGGTACTCAATTAGCCGACCTCGGAAGGATGACAGGCTGAGTCAACCCCCCTGGTGTTAATTCAGCGATCGACCGGGATTCGAACCCAGGATCCTAGGATCCTAAGCTGGCACCCTAGCCGCTAGCCCAACACCAGGCTTGTTACGTGTACCGATTACAAAATAATATTCCCCAAAGGCTGTCCAAATGCGTTCTGAAACTGGAGGTTGGTCCAAGCACACGCAAAAGTGGGAAGATGCCTCTTACAAATAAAATATTTTATTAAAGAAATACGGGAGGGAAGACTAGATTATCATAAATAAACTGACAGACCTGGCGCTAAAAGGACAAATGTATACGGGAGCACATGTACTTGATACGGGAATAAATTAAACTAAATAACCTAAGCCCAACTATGGTGCCAATCATATACACACACAACAAAGGGGAAACAGGCAAGGACTTGAGGCTGTAACCTTGAACTCCCGTTTCCAGCTCCTGTGTCGACCTTGAACCACAGCCAATGCTGAGAAGAGCTCTTTCCGGCTGATCCACCTCACAGTTTGCTTGAGAATTCCTGTTCAACCACAAAGCAGTGAGGGAAGACAATTTGAGAGTGACGGTGAATAAGGGTGTTGTGAAGAACAACCAGCAAGAGCTTTTCCTGCAACCGAGTCCCCAGCTTTTATCTTCCTGAGGGCCGGCCCTTCAGCGCACATGCAGCCTTCCAATTGGCCGGCTTCCTTCCTGGGTGGTGCCCTCACAGCAACGTCCCACAAACTATTGGGGTTTCACTGCAAGACATTAGACCGGAGGCATGTGAAGTCCTCTTTACTGTCCCATGGGCGATTGTTGTAGCCTGGCACACAGCTCTATATATGCTTATATCCACTCACCTCTCGTCCAAGCCTGGCTTTGCCTGTAGACAAGAGATTTTACACGATACATCCTTAACCTCATCAAATCCTGGCATACACGACACCTGGCTTGGTGCTCGGCACCCTATACACTGTCCTACCCATTCCACTTTTGTGTGTATACATATATACATCGACAAAACCTCAAAAACCCCTCATCCAAAACCTTGATCCTTTCTGCCCCCCTTAATCCACCTCAAATCCACATTTTTTTTTAAAATTCCGTTTTCTTTCATGAAAGCTGCTGTAGTGTCCATCTTGTTTATCCCGTGTACCCCGCCCCAGCCCTCTCTCTTCCACAGATCTCCCGATGTCCCTGTTCTCTGCTGTTGTTGTGCTTCCCTCTCTCTTTCCCTCTTGTGTCCCGCTCCCTTTATTATATGTTCTATGTGTTAGCTCTTATACGATCCTCGACTAAGTATCCAAAAAAAATAAAGAAAAACGTGAGCGGAGGCATATACATTGACACATTCTCATAATCCTAGGACAAAAACAAAACTGTTGTTTGCATTTTTTTCTCCACAAGATTGAGGCTCATGGAAGAGCAAGGTGACGGAGCATATTAAATGACAAGGCGGGGGGGGGGGGGGGGGGCAATGGTGCAACTCATGGACACGAGCAATCAAATATATGGACAGGAAAGAAGAGAGGACTGGAGGAAGCAATGCAATCTGCAAATCTGATAAATTGGGGTTGGGTTAAAATAGGGTTAATTAGCTTACAATTGTTTTATTTTTATGGGACACCCTGTTTAATACTTCTTACTGTGCTTAAAAACCCTCTATCTAATATTTTTGCTTTTTTATTAAAATCGAATGCTGCCACTGCTAGTTTTCATTGAAAGCACTTTTGTGTATCCTTTTTGCCCTATCTTGTTTACCCTTGCTGTCCAGTTTGATAACCCTTTGTAGCTCTGCTGCCAGCAGTTTGTGCACAAGCTAATTGTTGGTACTTTTGTGAAATAGCCTGGGTTTCGACTTTGAGTTTTCCTTGTCATGGTCATGCTGTGTTAATGTTAGGTTGTTTCTTAGTTTTAAGGAGTGAGAATGCATAAGGCGGTGTCTGTCTGTCCATATTGCTTGTTTACGAAGCAGTTGGAATGTTTTGGTGGCAACCATGCTGGTCAGAGAGTGGGTAGAGGGAGAAACTGCACCCAGTGCCTATTTATGATAAAAGTGGAAATTGAATAACGAAGTACAACAATAATTTTGAATAAGGAAGTATAAAATAATGACAATTTTCTTTCTTGTCTTTTTTTTGATTTTGGGAAGGAAAAAGAAAGAAAGTAACAACACAAAATTGTGTTCTTGCTCGAGTTTATATTTTTTGGAGTTGAGTAGTTGAGGAAGGTAATGAACTTGGTTTATCCACCAGCAATGAAGGAGCGCAAAGCAGGTTTCATTATTCTGTCGGCCTACTCCTCAATGAAAATTAATGAATGCTTTACACAGGCGTGTGTGGGCACTGCTTGTAATGGGGTAATTGCTAATTTATGGTTTCCAAGTGCAAAAACAAGAGGGCATCCGCACTGTTGTTGATTAGTAAAATGCACGTCTTTTTTGATTAACAGTGATGTAATTGCAGTGGCTGGAGCATGGTGTGGCGTAGCCACTGTCACGAGATTATAATGAGCAGGGAAGTGTTAGAGGTTGCATTTTTTGTTTTGTTTTGAGATTCATAGGCTCTGAAGGCATATAATAATAGAGATTTATATTGTCGTCACCTTCAAGTTGTTTTCGACTTCTGGTTACTTGTCTGGCAGTTTCTTTTCCCAATTTTCAATTGCAACATTCCTCATTCAACATTGTCAGGTTCCCCTCCCCCAACCCCTTTCCCCCACCCATGCCATCCCTCCCGTTTACTTCCCTGTGGGTGCTGTTGACTTTGTCTAGCTACCTGCTTCTCCAATGACCATGGGATTATGAGAGCTGGGTGGGTTTATCTACATGGCCCCCATATAATTTGGGGTCAGGGGAGGCGGGGAGTTTGGAGGGGGTGGGGGTGGAGGGGGGTTTGGAAGGAATGGAATCAGGGAGGACTCACTTCCCTTCCATGTTTCCTTACATCGATAGTTTGTTGCATCAAGTTGTTTTCGACTGCAGTGACCAAGGTCAGCATGGTCTCAATCTCAAATCTGTGTGAGCTACACAATGCCCCTTGATAATTGAGAGTGATGACACTTTGGTATTTCCCTCCATCTCTCCTGTAATGTGAATAATGCATGTAATGGAACAGACGTTTTATTGTACTGTTCAAGCAGGCTTGTTGGTCCCATTTTCATGGTTCTTCCAAAATTTACTGAGTCGAGATGCTGACCTGAACCAAGGGTGCGCAATACAAATAGACCAGGCGCCCAGAAGGTTTATTCAAGTGAAAAGCGCCGAAGCAACTGACCACGTGGGTTGAAAGGGTTCTACCCCCACATCACAAAAATGCATTGCTGCCGGGTCAGGGCCGGTGCCTTCCCGCCCAAATCGCCCAAAATAGGGACGCCATTACCGAAAATCCTATTTTCATCAATATCTGGAAAACTATACATGGCAGTATCACAAATCTGGTGTCTACACCCATGTTTTCATGGTCAATCATTATAAAAATGCATTTCTCCTTAGCCAGGGTTGTGTCTTTCCTGCCCAAAAGCACCCAAGTTTTCGCTCTTTCACGAGCCTCGATCTTGTATACAAAAAAAAAAAGAAGGAAACCTCTGCTGAAAATCCTATTTCTCTCAATATCTGGACATCTATACATGGGAGTATCACAAATCTGCTGTCTGCACCCATGTTTTCATGGTCAGTCATTACAAAAATGCAATTTTTGCAAAAACTTTTGCAACTTTTGCAAAAGTTACTGCAAAAATGCAGTAATTAAGGGTCATATTTTTCCCGCCCAAAAGCGCCCAAAGTAAGGAAACAATTGCTGAAATCCTACTTTCCTCAATATCTGAGGAACCCTTTCAACCCACGTGGTCAGTTGCTTCGGCGCTTTTCACTTGAATAAACCTTCTGGGCTCCTGGTCTAAAACCAGCTCATGGAAAATGTGGCACAACTGAAACGTGTGCTTGAACGTGGTTCCAGATGGTCTGAGTAGAGACAGTGCTCAGTAGCTTTTTGGATCTGGTTACCAGTGTTGATGCATAAATGTACTTCAGATGAAAGATCGTTGTCACCATTTGGTTTTCCTCTATCTTTTGTCCCTGTCTGTCAAGTGACCATTGCTGGCTGCTTCTCCTTTGTCTGCCAACTCTCTTCAGTCTAATTGTTCTGTGTTAACTTATAATCTTCCGTCATAATATCCTCCATGTGTCTTGAACTTTATATATATATATATATATATATATATATATATATATATATATATATATATATATATATATACACAAAGAATTAAGTTAAGCACCCCCCCCGTTTTTTTACAACCTCGCACATTACAAGTTTGTTGTCGTCAAAACAGTGTAATATACCCATGATATTGCTATATTTTCTGGAGAAGTGATATTATGGTCACATAAAAACATAACAATCATGCCGTTTTCAATATTTTATTCTGAATAATTTAAGGTGAAATTTTTTGGGAATTTTAGGCATATTTTCACCTCAATTTAAGTATGGAGCTATAGGTCCATCACGGACAGTGTGGATGACGTTTATGTTTTCTAACGTACAGTCATTGTTCTGAGAAGACCTCTAGCGATCTTTGCGTCAATAACGTGTGTAGGACCCACGTGATCGGATCACTGACTCAACCAATCACTTTTTTTCACTTTGATCACTCAATTTCATCAATGGATAATTGCTAATGTCATACCAATCATTATTTGATCTCACATACCTTAGAATATATGCCAATGTATACATATACACAAAGAATATATATTAGGGGGTGCTTACCTTAATTCGTTGTGTAGGGGTGCTTAACTTAATTCTTTGTGTATATATATATATATATATATATATATATATATATATATATATATATATATATATATACACACACAGTATATATATATATATATATATATATATACACACACAGTATATATATATATATATATATATATATATATATATATATATATATATATATATATATATATATATATATACTGTGTGTGTATATATATATATATATATATATATATATATATATATATATAATGTCTGGCGGGGTAGTGATATGTAGAGCAGACAGTGCTGAGTAGGTAACATGCTTCGAGGTGTCACGGTAAGGAAAACTACCTGTAATAAGTTCTTCATGTGGAGGCGTTTTGTCGGGTAAGGAGTATACTTGTGAATCTAACAGGAGGTTCGTTTGTTAAGAAGTAGAGTTAAGGATTAAAGAGTAGCGCCCCTGTGTGTCCTCACCTGGTTAGCCAAACCTTTGTCCCTTTTGGCACTGCACACCACATAGACATTCCAACAAGTCCTTAGTGCAACACTAAATAACGCCCTCCCCCCGACATGACTTAGGAAGGAAACCAGGCCAGGACACCGCCGCATGGCCGCCGCCATTTACACCTCCTACAGGCCTATCCACCTTGAGTACCACACGCTATGACCAAGGAACAGAGAACGAGTGTTGGGGTGGTGTGGTAGGAAGGGGCCTGAGCGAGCCAACGAGTCGGTGGAGGCCACTGATTGGGTGGCGCGCCAAGGCTGACGGCACCGCCGCGGAGTGATACGAGGCGCGGCAGGACTTTTGGTCAGAGTGGAGTGAGTGAGCTGGTGCAGAGAGTTGCGCGGGAGTTGGCCAGGAGAGATCAGCGAGGGCCGAACGCGATTGTGTATTCGGGGTGTGGAGAGTTGGTGTGCAGCAGTTGGTTCAGAGTAGTGGGTTCGAGAGTGAGTCTTGAGACGCGCTGGAGTGCACGCAGTTGGCAAGCAGGGTTGAGCTGGTTGGCGCATGAGCAGAAGAGGAGTTCGCAGCACGAGTTAGCCCGAGTTGGGCTGAGGTGTAGCCCGAGTGGAGTTCGCTTGCTTTTGACCTCGCTTGGAGCCGCTAGCCTGCGTTGGACGCACGGTGCTTTTCCTGTTTTGAGGCCTCGTGTGCGAATGGAGTGGGTGCTGGCTCGGGCCTTCGCGTTGCTGTGGTGCTTGGAGCGAGGCCTGGTGGTGCTCGGAGGCGGTCGGAGAGGGCCGCGTGGGACGCCGAACGGGGCCGTGTTGGACGGCAAACAACACAAGACAACAGACGAGATAAGGCCGCATCCGCGATTACATTTTACACGACGAGACCATTATTTTCCTTTAATCCATCCCCCCGTCTGTATTTGTTGAGTCTGGTGTGCGGGATCCCTAATATAGGATTTAGGATATTTTATTACCGGCGCGTGCATTTTCCTGTCCTTGCTTTTATTTTGAATAAACCCTTGTATTATTTTGCTTTCCCATTCAAACCTGTGCCCGCTTGAGTTGATTGCCCCTACAGGGTCGGAGTGTTGGAGTGTCGCAGTTGAGCGCTTGTGCAGCTTCCATTCTCCTCCTTCCTCCCACGCGACCAGAGTAAAATCCGTGTTTGGTCATTGCCTCCAATAAGACCGTTTAGGCCATCCGCGACTCTGGTGTTAACCAGAGTTGCGCGACAATATATATACCGTATATATACACACTCTCCTCGAGTTACGACGAAGGCGACTTCCGAAGACTCGCACTTACGACCGTCGCAAAAATCTCAGTTGCTCCTTGTGCCTCGCGCTGACAACATCCCTTATGCTCCATCGCCTATAAGTGTGTGTGTACCGTACTGCCATCATCATGTCTTGCAAGAGGAAGAGTGCATCCACTGATTGATCGGAGAAAAAGAAGAAAAAGGCGATCGACCTGGAGTTAAAAATGAAAATAATCTTGCAGCTCGAGAACGTTACGTGACTTTTGGAAAAGTTACAACGTTCTTCAGTGTATCAAGAATATTGCTGCAGCCTGGGAGGAAGTGTCTGAAACGTCATGTTAATTCGTTCGACGGTTTCAACAAGGACGACATGATGGACGAGATTGGTGGAAAAATTGTGAAGTTAGCCAGACGTTTAGAGCTCGAAGTTGTCGTGGAAGAATTGGTGGAGTTTGCGCCGGGAGAGTTATCTAATGAAGACTTAATTGAATTAGAGGAGCGAAAAACGAAGAGGACAAACTGGAGAAAATGATCACTGTGAAAGGATTGGCTGAAGCATTCACCGTCTTCAATAAAGGCCGACAGGTGACCGCCAGTGTGGACATGAATGTCGATCATTTTGCCAAGCTCGACCGACAACTACAAGAGGCTCTTCGTTGTTATAGAGAAATATATGACGAGAAAAAGAAGCAAACTGTGTGGTCCACTCTCAACGTTTTCTTTAAGAAAACGACTCCTGCCGCCACCACTCCCCCCTCCCCTTCCTCCCTTTCTCCCTCATCTCCCTCCCTAATCTCTCTCCCTTCCTCACCTTCCTTCCTCACCTTCCTTCCTCCCTCCCTTCCTCACCTTCCTTCCTCCCTTCCTCACCTTCCTTCCTTCCTCCCTCCCTTCCTCACCTTCCTTCCTCCCTCACTCCCTCATCTCCCTCCATCTCTCATCTCCCTCCCTCATGTCCCTCATCTCCTTCATCGCCCTCATCTCCCTCCCTCCTCCCTCATCTCCCTCCCCCCTCCCTCATCTCCCTCCCCCTCCCTCATCTCCCTCCCTCCTCATCTCCCTCCTCCCTCATCTCCCTCCTCCCACATCTCCCTCCCTCATCCCGCTCATCTCCCTCCCTCATCCCGCTCATCTCCCATCCTCATCTCCCGCATCTCCCACAGCTTCCACATCTGCGTCACCACTGATGGATGACCAGCCATCTTGTACAAAGGACTGATTTGTGTGTTTATATGTGTTTATGTTATCGGGTACTTTATCACTTCTTATTACAGTGCCACATTATTTGTGTACCTCATTATATGTACCTGGATTTCTGTAAGCTTTTTTTGTACAGTAAAACGCATTGTAATGTCATAAAGTCTTTTATTTCAACCCTTTTATTTATTTTACTTATTGTACAGTGCATGGATTGGATTGGATTATGGGATTTAGTCTGTATGACTTTTAACAAATGATGCTATGGTGGAATACGGACTTGGAAGTATGTAATAAGTTGTGGCGGACACAAAAGCCCACTGGCGTGGTGACATCATTCCGCGCACCAAGTGGGCGGTGGCCACGCCCGAGGGGTAGGCGTGGCCTCATGAGATACACCGGGCACGCAGCCCGGAGCGCGCCAGTGTTACAGTGAGCTCCTGAAATAAAGACGCTTATAAGTTACCACTTGTCCGCTTCCTCCTTGCTCGCAAGCAGCGCGTGTAACGCCGCGCTTTACTGGTGACCCCCTCGACGTTGGATCTGCCGGAGCGATCCTTCCACACGCGACGCCATTGCCATGGCCAACTTCATCAAACTTCCCGAATTTTGGGAGGCTCAGGCCGAAGTCTGGTTCGTCCAGGCCGAAGCCCAATTTCAGCTTCGGCGCCTCACCGGCGATGACATGCGCTATTGCCACGTCGTCGCCTCCCTCGGGCCCGGCACAGCCGCTCGAGTTGTGTCCGTCCTTCGCCACCCACCGGACGGCCACAAGTACGAGGCACTCAAGCGGCTACTCCTAGCCACGTTCGGCCTCACGGACGACGCACGGGTCGACCGCCTCCTGGATCTCCCCGAGCTCGGTGACACGCGCCCGTCGGTCCGAATGGACCATATGCTGTCACTGTTGGGCGACGAAGCCCCCGGTTCTCTATTCCGGGCGCTTTTCCGTCGCCAACTTCCAGCGCAGGTTCGCCTCGCGTTGGCCGGGACCGGGCTAACGGAACCCCGAGCATTGGCAGCCGAGGCGGACAAGTACTTCGCCGCTTCGGACACGCGGGCGAGAGTCGGAGTGGCCGTCACGGCCCTCGTGGCTGATGCTGCTAATGCTGCTGATCCACAGCATCAGCTTATACAGCATACGCAGCATGCTCATATGCACCTCGTGACCGCCGCCACGCCCCGCCCACCGCCGCGGCGAAAACCGCCACCGCGGGGAAACCCGCCAACTCCACCGGCCTGGCGGAGCTAGCCGCGCTCCTCCAGCTCCACCACCTGGTGCTGGTTCCACGCCAAGTTCGGCCACGAAGCTCGGCAGTGTCATCCGCCATGCTCCTTCAATAGGTCGGGAAACGCCCGGGCCGGCGCTCAATAGTGGCGATGAGCGCCGGCCGTTCGAGCAGCCTGCTGTTCATAACGGACACCTTCTCCGGGCGCCGTTACCTGTGCGACACGGGAGCGCAGGTGAGTGTCGTTCCCGCCGGCACGTCAGACAAGCACGCCGCGGGTGGGGGCCCCGCGCTGCTTGCCGCGAACGGGACGCCCATCCGTACGTATGGATAACGCTGCCTCTCTCTGCGGTTCGGAGGGCAGGTTTTCCGATGGACGTTCGTCACCGCCGACGTGCCCATGGCACTGCTTGGCGCGGACTTCCTGTGCGCTAATGGGCTCCTGGTCGACGTCAAGCGCAGACGTCTTGTCCAGGCCGAGACGTTCAGCTCGCTCGCTTGTGGGTTGCCCAGCTCGCCGAGCAGCTCAACGAGCGGCTTGCCAAGCGGCTTGCCGAACGGTTCGGTTCCGGCCACGTTGGTCTGTACGCTTCCGGCAGCGGACGCATTCACCCGCCTCCTCGCCGGCTTCCCGGCCCTCACGCGGCCCACCTTCTCGGCGGGGGCCGTCAAGCACGGGGTGGCCCATCACATCCCCACCGTCGGGCCACCAGTCTACGCCCGGGCACGCCACCTCGAGCCGACGAAGCTGGCGGTGGCAAAAGCGGAGTTCGCTACCCTGGAGCGACTCGGCATCGTTCGGCGCTCAGAGAGCGCTTGGGCGTCGCCGCTGCACATCGTGCCGAAGCCCGGCGGGGGATGGCGACCGTGCGGGGACTATCGCCATCTCAATGACGCCACGACTCCCGACCGCTACCCCGTCCCCCACATTCAGGACTTTTCCGCCCGTTTGGCGGGCATGTCCTTCTTCTCGAAGGTGGACCTCATACGCGGCTACCATCAGGTCCCCGTCAGGCCGGAGGATGTCCCGAAGACGGCGGTCATCACGCCATTCGGACTCTTCGAGTCCCTGCGCATGCCCTTCGGTCTGAAGAATGCGGCTCAGGCGTTCCAGCGACTGATGGACAGCGTCCTGCGCGACTTGGATTTTGCCTACGTCTACCTGGACGATATCCTCGTCGCCAGCGCGTCCCGCGAAGAGCACCTACGCCACCTCCGCACGCTCTTCGAACGCCTGGGCCAGCATGGCCTGATTGTGAACCCCGCAAAGTGCCGGTTCGGCGCCGCCATAATCGATTTTCTGGGGCACCGTGTCACCAGGCACGGAGCCGTCCCCCTGCCGGCCAAGGTGGAGGCGGTGAAGGGGTTTCCGCGCCCCCGCACGATCAGAGGGCTGCAGGAGTTCCTAGGCATGGTGAACTTTTACCATCGGTTCCTGCCCCGTATCGCCCAGCTCCTGCGCCCCCTGCACGAAGCTCTCCGAGGTAAGCCGGGCAAAAGCGACGTTACCTGGACCGAGCAGATGGACACGGCGTTCACGGGCGCGAAGCTCGCCTTGGCTAACGCCACCATGCTCGCGCACCCGGCGCCCGATGCACCGATCGCCCTCACCACCGATGCCTCGGACTACGCGGTGGGCGCGGTGCACGAGCAATGTGTGCGTGGAGCTTGGCAACCGCTGGCGTTCTTTAGCCGGCAGCTTCGCCCGCCCGAACGCCGTTACAGTACCTTCGACCGCGAGTTTCTCGGGCTTCACTTGGCGGTCAGGCACTTCCGCCATCTGCTCGAGGGCCGTGCGTTCACTGCCTTCGTCGACCACAAGCCGCTGATCTTCGCGATGGGCAAGGTCACCGAGCCGTGGTCGGCCCGGCAGCAGCGTCACCTCTCGGCCGTGTCCGAGTACACGACGGACATCCAGCACGTCGCGGGGAAGGACAACCCGGTGGCGGATTGCCTTTCCCGGGCCGTCGCCCACGCAGTCCACCTCGGCATCGACTATGCCCGGATGGCAGCGGACCAGGCCGCTGACCCCGACGTCCAGGCCTTGCGGACCGCCGTCACGGGCCTCCGCGTCACCGAGGTGCCGTTCGACGGCGCGGGCGCGGCCCTCTTGTGCGACGTCTCCCTCGGGCGTCCTCGCCCCATCGTGCCCGCGGGCTGGCAGCGCCAGGTGTTTGACGCCATCCACGGCCTGTCCCACCCGGGCGCGAGGGCCTCCCAAAGGCTGATCGCCGACAAGTTCGTCTGGCATGGCCTCCGGAAGGCCGTCCGCGGCTGGGCCAGGACGTGCCTCGCGTGCCAGCGCGCCAAGGTGCACCGGCACACCCAGGCCCCGTTGGCCCCGTTCACGGTGCCGGAACGCCGGTTTGACCACGTCCACGTGGACCTGGTGGGACCTCTGCCCCCCTCGCGGGGTTTCACCTACGTCCTCACCATGGTGGACCGCAGCACCCGGTGGCCGGAGGCCGTGCCCTTGGCGTCGACAACGGCGGCCGATGTCGCGCAGGCTTTCATCGCCACCTGGGTCGCCCGGTTCGGCGCCCCCTAAGACACCTCGTCCGACCGCGGCCCCCAGTTCACCTCGGAGCTCTGGGGGGCGGTCGCGCAGGGGCTCGGGGTCCGGCTGCACCGAACCACGGCCTACCACCCCCAGGCTAACGGCCTGTGTGAGCGATTTCACCGCTCATTGAAGGCCGCGTTCCGGGCCACCCTCCGCGACGGTGGCTGGGTCGACAGGCTCCCCTGGGTCCTGCTGGGCCTCCGGACGGCGCCCAAGGAGGACCTGCGCGCATCCGCGGCGGAGTTGGTCTTCGGGCAACCGCTGCGGGTGCCGGGCGAGTTCCTCCCCGACTCCACGGCACCATGGTCCGCGGCACAGCAGCGCTCCGCTCTGCAAGAGACCGCCCAGAGGTTCGCCCCGGTGCCAACGGCATGCCACGGGCACCCACCGACGCACGTCGCCCCGGAGCTTCGCATGGCGGAGTACGTCTTCGTCCGACACGATGCCCACCGGACACCACTGCGGCCCCCGTACGACGGGCCTTTCCGCGTGCTGGAGACCGGGGCGAAGCACTTCACCCTGGACATCGGCGGTACTCCTGACCGCGTTTCGGTGGACCGCCTCAAGCCGGCCCACCTCGACGTGGACCATCCACCGCCAGTGGCCCGACCCCCACGTCGGGGCCGCCCCCCTACGGGCGGACCCCCGGCACCGCGCCGCCACGCCGCCCCCCGGTCCTGCACCCATCCCAGGGGCAGCCAGGGGCATCCCACCTGGCATCCCTGCACCCCGGACGCCGCCGATCGCCAGGGGGCGCTTCGGCCGGGTCATTCGTCTGCCCCGCAAACTGGCCCTCCAGGTGCGCGGGAATTCTGGGGGGGCGCGTGTGGCGGACACAAAAGCCCACTGGCGTGGTGACGTCATTCCGCGCACCAAGTGGGCGGTGGCCACGCCCGAGGGGTAGGCGTGGCCTCATGAGATACACCGGGCGCGCAGCCCGGAGCACGCCAGTGTTACAGTGAGCTCCTGAAATAAAGACGCTTATAAGTTACAGCTTGTCCGCTTCCTCCTTGCTCGCAAAGCAGCGCGTGTAACGCCGCGCTTTAAAGTAATATATAATGAGTCCATGAGGGGTGATTCGACATAAGACGACTTCGACTTACGACCTGCTTGTCGGAATGTACCCCCGTCGTAACTCGAGGAGAGTGTGTGTGTGTGTGTGTGTGTGTGTGTGTGTGTGTGTGTGTGTGTGTGTGTGTGTGTGTGTGTGTGTGTGTGTGTGTGTGTGTGTGTGTGTGTGTGTGTGTGTGTATATATATATATATATATATATATATATATATAATATATACACACACACACACACACACACACACACACACACACACACACACACACACAGTCACGTGAAAAAGTAAGTACTTAGTACACCCCATGTAAAGTTTTGACTTTTTCAACATATTTCAACATACAGCTATTTGATCTTCATTTCAACAATATTGATAGATAAAGGTGATATAATATAGCAAATATCATGAAACATTTACATTTTGTAGTCCATTGTATAATTTAAATAAACAGAAATGCAAATTTCGCATGTGCAACAAGTAAGTACACCCTTGCCTCTAATAAGTGGTATTGGCCCCTTTGGCAGAAACAACCTCAAGTCGACGTTTCTTATAACTGTCTACCAGTCTCTGACATCGACTGGGAGAAATTTTTGCCCACTCCTCCATGCAGAATTCTTTCAGCTGTGCGATGTTTGAGGGGTTTCTTGCATGCACAATGAAGGTGAATGAAGGTGCAATACCCTCTGGTACAATGAAGAATTCATAGTAGATTCCATGATGGTGAGCTGCCCTGGCCCTGATGCAGCAACGCTGCCCCAAACCATAATATTTCCACCACCATGCTTTACAGTTGGTATCAGGTTCTTGTGGTCAAATACTGTCTTTGGTTTTTGCCAAACATGTCTTCTGGTACTGTGGCCAAATAGCTCTACCTTTGACTCATCTGTCCAGAGCATATTGTTCCAGAAGTGCTGATCTTTGCCCAGGTGTTCATTGGCAAACTTTAGTCTTGCCTTGATGTTCTTTCTGGACAGCAAAGGTTTCCTCCTGGCACACCTACCATGTAGATCAAATTTGTGCAGCCTCTTTCTAATGGTAGACTCATGCACTTTGACATCAACAGTGGCAAGAGCTACCTGTAGGTCCCGTGATGACATTCTGGGGTTCTTAGAGACTTCTTTCAGCATCTTGCGGTCTGCTCTCGGGCTGAACATGCTGGGGCGGCCTGGCCTGAACAAGTTGGCAGTTGTTTGCAATCTTCTCCACTTGTATATGATCTTCCGGACAGTCAAATGATTGATTTCAAATTGTTTGGAGATCTTTTTAAATCCCTTCCCAGACTCGTAGGCATCTATAACCTTCTTTCTGAAGGCATCAGAGAGCTCTTTTGATCGAGGCGTGGCGACGCCGCACACTTCAACAACAAAGAGTAAACCAAACTAAATGTCTGAGGTTTAAATAAGACAGGTTCCTCCAAGATCCTCTCTAACGATGTTCTAATCATTTGCACCTGAGCTGGTGCACCTGATTCTAATTTTACGTATTTGAAGTAGTGATAAATGTTGGGGTGGACTTACTTTTTCCACATGCGAAATTTGCTTTTAGGTTTATTTAAATTATACAATGGACTACAAAATGTAAATGTTTCATGATATTTGTTATATTATATCACCTTTATCTGTCAATATTGTTGAAATGAAGATCAAATAGCTGTAAGTTGAAAAAGTCAAAACTTTACATGGGGTGTACTTACTTTTTCACGTGACTGCATATAGACACACATACGTACATACATGCATGCATGCATGCATGCATACATACATACAGTGAAACCTTGACTTACGAGTGCACCAACTTACGAGTTTTCCGAGATACGAGCCGTCGCCCCGGTCGGTTTTTTGCTTTGTGATGCGAGCCGAGATCTGAGTTACGAGCTTACGCCACCCGCCACGAGGTGGCCCAACGAGCGTTCAGGTCACGTGGTTAGCTTGCCGTGCAAGCATCTCTGCCGTATATCGCTGCTGCTTTGTTTTCGCATTTTGGTTATTTTGGAAAATTTCTTAGTTTTATCCATGGGTCCTAAGAAATTGAGTGCCAAGGGCAGTGCTGAGAAGAAGAAGAGGATGATGTGCTTGGATATAAAACACGCAATCGTCGAAAAACATGAGCGAGGTGTGCGTGTTGTCGACTTGGCGAGGCAGTACGATCGTAGTACTTCTACGATATGTACGATTTTGAAGCAGAAGGAGTTGATAAAGGCTATAACGCCAGCCAAGGGCGTTACGATTATTTCAAAGCTCCGGATCTCTGTCCATGAAGAGATGGAGAAGTTGTTGTTTGTGTGGTTGACGGAGAAGCAGCTCGCAGGAGATACCGTGACCGAGAGCATCATCTGTGAGAAGGCACGAGACATTTACGGGGATTTGGTGCAGCAGACGGCGGGAACATCAACGGACGAGGCATCGGAAGAGTCATTCAAAGGCAGTCGGGGATGGTTTGATTAATTTTAAGAAGAGGACCGGCATTCACTCCGTCGTCAGGCATGGTGAGGCAGCAAGCTCGGATGTGAAGGCAGCTGAAGATTTTATTATAACTTTTGCCGAACTGATAGAAGCCGAAGGATACATCCCCCAGCAAATCTTCAACTGTGACGAGACAGGGCTCTTCTGGAAAAAGATGCCGAGGAGGACGTATATAACGGCAGAGGAGAAGAGCATGCCAGGCCACAACTTGTTCAGAGTGCCGGCGATAGCTCGCCTTCTCTTTGTGGAAGACACGGTGAGATCCTTAACATCCAACAACTAATGGGACGCAAACGGGGCGCCCAGTTTAGCGGTACACACATTGATGAATCACCCTGCCTGTGAAACACCGACATGACAGGTTATAGCTGGGTCGGGATTCAAACCCAGGCTGGACAGTTTAGAGTCAAGTGTGCGTACCTCCAGTCCAGGCCATCCTGCCAACTTGTATGCTGCATACAGGTGAAATATAAAGCGCGAGATATTTATATATATATATTTCAAAAAAAATTGGTGTGGTTTTTGGGGGGCTGGAACGAATTAATAGCATTTCAATTCATTTTAATGGGGAAATTTAATTTGAGAAACAAGCAAATTGAGTTACGAGCTCGGTCACAGAACGAATTAAACTCGTAAGTCAAGGTTTCACTGTATATATATATATATATATATATGGTTATATATAAGGTATTATTGGATAGTCCTGATTGTGTCTTGCTTTCTTCAGTCTGAGGCTATATAATGCTGCGAGCACTTATCTAATCACTCTTTCCCCAAATACAGTACATTGGAAAATTCTAACTTCTGTTTTCTCTGCTTTTTACCCCTTCTTCTCGGATATTGTTCCCTCTGCCTGCTTTCCTCTGACCCTCCTTAGCAACTCCAAATTGCATGTGTTCTTCTAGTAACTCACCCCTCCCCCACCCTCAGTTAAACTTCCAAAAATCAGGCTGACTGTACATCTCAACTCCTTTGTTCCTCTCTTCTCCCATATATGGAACCATCCTTAACCTTAACTGAACTGGGTGATTTTGAGCTTTCCCTGACTGATCTCGGTTGCCGATGGTCCGATTCACTTAAAAATTTGCACACGCATAGATCATCATGTAATGAACGTGATGGTATAATTATTTTTTTCATATGTTAATGTATCTAATTATTGCCTAATTCCATTTTTCTATAATTATTCAGCATGTTTTAGACAACATGCTAAAGAAGAAATTACAAGCCAATTAGTTTACACCATCAGTGTCTAATGCATGTAACCCTTATTCACATGTGTTTGTTGAACAAAAACATGTGCAAAATTGCAGTTTTTTTTTTTAGGCCATGTGACATCTACTAATTGTCGTGTGACACCTGAACGGTAAGTCCGATTTGGACGTATGTGGTATCAAAATGTGCGCAAGACCCTCGAGAAAAAGTCGAGAGAAGAATTTGAAACCCCCAGCGATTGCGAAAAAATTGTGAAAATGTCGAGGGTTAAGAGGCTGTTCTTTCCCGCTCTTCACTCCAGGAAGCAGTGCACTGCCACCTCATTTCATCCTCCATTCTTACCCATGATTTTGTTTACCCCCAATAACCCTTCCTAATGCAACCCTCTTGCTTGCTGATTTCAGTTCCTCCTCTTCTTTTCTCTCTCTCTCTCGCTCTTCTTATTTTCCTATTTGTTCATTCCCTTACTGATTGTGCCAACTTGTTTCCCTGCTACCCCACACACAGTTGATATAACCTTGCTTTTCCATGAACCTATCCTATGATTCCTATATATCTTAACGTATATATCCAACGCTGAACCGATGATTCCTTAATATCTCTTCCTGGTTACTCCCTCCTCTGGTATGATAGACCTGAGCCTTGTCCTGGTGGTGGGGTTGCTATCTTTTTCAAAAACTCTCTTCCTCACTCTCCTTGCACTGCCCTCTCTCCACCCCACCCCCAGGAGTACATCTGACTACGGCTTCCTCTCCGCTCCCACCTTTTGTTCATATGTGTTTTGTACCGTCCTCCAAACAGTGATGACTCAATCTACATATCGCTGTCTGATAACATGGACCAACTTCTATCCACTCATCCCAACTCTCTCTTCCTCATATGTGGCGACTTCAACTATCATGCCAGCTGGCTGGGTGTGGGTTCCTCTCTCACCAGCCATGGCATCTCAACAAATGACTTCTGCGACTCATTGGGACTGACACAATCTGTCAATTCCCCGACCCGGATCTCAGTCAACGGAGCATCTTCTCTTCTACACTTGGTTATGGCAAACTTCCCTGCAAATGTCTGCTGCTCTTCTTCTGCTCCAATCGGTTCTTCTGATCATTTGCTTGTTAAAGTGGATATCACTCTGGCCATTCTCAGAGAGCCTCCTCAGCATCGACGAGTCTTGCCTTTCACTCAGGCCGACTGGCATTGTCTTGAAGCAGCCATCAATCATCTGGATGGTCTGCCATCTCTACTGCCCCTGACATCAACTCTTCCTGGGAATTCTTCCAAAGCAAACTGCTCTCTCTCATGCACAGATGTATCCCATCTTGTCTTCAGTTGTCATACCCTTCCTCCCATCATGGTACACTGAAACTTGTGGTGAGGAAGTTGCCCTGAAACAACTTGCCTTTGCCTCTTGGAAGGCTAATCCAACTGAAGGCAATCTCAGTTCCTTTCTAAGAAAGAAAGAAAGAAAGAATCACAAAGCTCCGAACAAGTGTGTCTACCCTCAAGAGAGCCAGGAAGCACTCCCTATCTCTCTACTCTCAAGACAACTCTCAAACCTGTCTCCTTCCTCCAAATCCTGGTGGTGTCTGGTCAAATCTGTTTCTGGTGTTTGTTCCCCCTCCATCCCCTCCCTTACCTCAAATGGCTACACAGCTGACGCCGCAAGTGACAAAGCCGTATGCCTCAACTCTGTGTTTGCCTCAAAATCTTGTATCCCAAACTCATCTCTCTCTGTACCCACCGTACCCAGTCGTACCCAGCTGCTCATGGACTTTGTATCCTTCTCTTCTGACAAGGTGGAGAAGTTTCTGTTAAACCTCGACTCTGATTCTGCAATTGGACCAGACGGCATTAGCCCAAGGGTCCTATAATCCTGCTCTGCAGCTCTTTCACACCCTCTTTAAATTCTCTTCACCCTCTCTTTTGCCGAAGGTCATCTGCCATCTGATTGGAAATCCGCCAACATTACCGCTTTACACAAAGGTGCAAAAACAGATCCTTGCAACTACAGACCAATCAGCCTGCTCCCAATAATCAGGAAGGTCATGGAATCGATCATCGCTTCCGACATCAAATCCTTCCTCTTCTCCAATGGCTTGATCTCGGATCATCAATTTGGATTCATACCAGGCCATTCTACTCTGGACATGCTGCTTCTGCTGACTCAACAATGGATGGAAGTCCTCAATGCCAAACAGAAAATCAGAGCTGTCTCCCTTGACATTTCTCGTGCCTTCCAAACAGTCTGGCACTCCGCCCTGCTCACCAAGCTCTCCTCGTATGGTGCCCATGGAAACCTCCACGCATGGTTTGCAGACTTCCTTTCTGGTTGCAGTCAACGTGTGACGCTGAATGGAATTCTCTCTTCTCCCCTTCCTGTTCAGGCTGGAGTTCCTCAAGACAGTGTCCTGGGCCCTGTGCTTTTTCTGGTCTTCGTTAATGATCTCTCCGACTCTGGAAAATCCTCTCTATCTCTTTGCTGATGACTCCACTCTCTGCCGCTCCATATCCCAACCCTCAGATCGGCAGGCAGCAACCTCTTCACTCTCTGCAGACCTGGACAATATCACAAACTGGTCAAACAAGTGGAACATGTCCTTCAATCCTGACAAATCTCACACTCTCACTTTGTCTCTCCGAAAAGACCAACTGGACAACCCTCCCATCTACTTTCTCAACAATCCTTTTGAAGAAGTTCTATCACTCAAGCTTTTGGGTCTCAATATCTGCCACGATCTTTCCTGGGAAAACCATATTTCCAAGTTGGCCTCAAAAGCCAGTCGCCGACTGGGCTCCGTCGTGCGATGTCCTTTCTGGGCACTTGTGAGCTCTTCACCCACATACAAAGCTTTCATCCGCAGCTCAATGGAATACTGCTCTCCCCTCTGGGGTGGTGCTCCTGCCTCACACCTAGCTCGGCTTCACGTGGTTGAAACCAAAGCATTCAGAATCATTGGAATCTCCGTTGATGAAGCTGATTCTGAGGGCCTTTCTCTCTCTCTCTCTCTCTCTCTCTCTCTCTCTCTCTCTCTCTCTCTCTCTCTCTCTCTCTCTCTCTCTCTCTCTCTCTCTCTCTCTCACCGCAGGCAAGTAGGTGGTCTTTTTGTCTTCTACTGACACCTCTCAGGCCTTGCTCCCCCTGCTCTGTCTGTGCTCTATCACCCAAATATTCTTGCAGGACACACAAGATCTGTTAGCAACCCTCTTCTAGTGAAATTGTCAAAATCAAGACTCTCTATTCACCTTCACTCTTTCATTCCTCTTTTCTCCTGCCTCTGGAACAAACTCCCACACTCTCTTCAATCCCTCTTCTCCCTCCAGGCATTTAAAACAGCTGTTCACCACAATCTCTTATTTTCCCCCATCCAAAACCTTGATCTTTTCTACCCCCGTGAAAACACCCCAAATCTGCCTCTTTGAATACCCATCTTCTTTCCTGGGGTTCCTAGAAATGTTCATTTGCTTTGTACCGTGTACCCCTCCCTCCTCCCCCAGCCCTCCCCCTTCCACAGATCTACCGGCGTCCATGTTCTCTTCTGTTGTTGTGCTCGTGTTGCTTCCCTCTCTCCCCCTCTTGTCTTCTGCTCCCTTCATTGCATGTTTTGTGTGTCTGTGCATGTTTTCATGTTCAATGTGTTAGCTCTTACACGAGCCTCAATTCTGTATTTAAAAAAACAACAAAGAAAAAACGCCTCCTTGTAGAGAGGAAAACTGAAAATAATGAATTGTTGATCAGTCATCATTTAATCACAGCAAGTCATGTTTGTGTTCCTATGCGCTCAAGTGTCTATCTTTGCTTCTTCTTCTTCTTCTTTTTATGCATCTGCAGCCAAAGGCCGGACGCATTTTATTAGCATTTTATCCATCCTTCAGTCTGTCTGTGTGTGTGCATCCGTTGTGTGACCATGAAAACCTCTGAACCACTGAAGGGATTCCAGCCACACTTGTCACAAGTATGGAATATAATACAAAATCCATACAAACTGATTCAATTTTTGGGTTCAACAGGTCAAAGGTCATGTGCCCTTCGATAATCATTTTGCCGACCCACACTCAAATGCAATATTTCATGTTCTCTCTTTTACTTATCTCTCTTTTCTCTCTCTCTCACTGTCTCATGTGATCTGAAATTTTTTCTTGTGACCTTTAATTGAGATCAAATGTACTATAGTGTCCTTATGTCAATGTTGCGTTCATTGTCTTTGTTACCCTCACTGACGTATTGCTTGGCAAAGTTTGTTGCTGTAATTTTGTGAGATTATGGTTTTCCAAAAGTGGTTTTCCTATAAACCTCTGCAAATTATCTTGGCAACTGCATTGTGATGCTTGTAAATAGAAAATAATTTGTGGTTCATGAATGGATGATTCCTACACCTGCATCAAAGTGCAATCTCACAAGTGTTGTGTTTGAGTCTGAATTCGGTTATTACTAAAGTGTAGCTTTTGGCACTCTTGTATTCATCGATCAGGTGTAAGTGATCTTAGTTTGAGATTTCTTTGAAGGAAAAGGATAAAAGAAGCTCAAAATGGTGCCATGCTTCTTCCAAGTAGTTCATGAAGACATTGTGAGACTTTGGCTTTACGACATTGAGTATACATGCAGTGCATAAAGCATACCACCATGGCAAGCAATGTGTGGAAGAGAAAAATGAAAAAAAATGGGGAAACGAAAAGAGCAAAACAAAACGAAATTTCTTCAGTTTGCAAATCACAGAGATACCAATTAGCAAGAATTCAGATCCCCCACCTCCTCTACCCATTATGTCTTTGGTGCTAAAGGTCAACATGGTCATAATCCAAAAACTGTGAACCTATGAGACAGAAATATAATGCCATTTGTGACTTGAATGGGACAACTCTATTTTTTTTTATCCAGAGTAAAGTCTCTTGGATGTTGTGTGTGTGTGTGTGTGTGTGTGTGTGTGTGTGTGTGTGTGTGTGTGTGTGTGTGTGTGTGTGTGTGTGTTTTTGTGTGTATTCGTGTACGTGTTTGTTTGTGTGTGTGTGTGTGTGTGTGTGTGTGTGTGTGTGTGTGTGTGTGTGTGTGTGTGTGTGCGTGCGTGCGTGTGCGTGTGTGCGTGCACATTTTCTTTTCTTTCTCCATTCACTCTCATTACTTTCTCTATTCACTCTCAATCTTTCTCATCAACCAAATCTTGTCGCTTCACCTGAAACAAATATAGTTAACGTAAAAATGAGTAATATTCAAAAGCATTGCATTGTTGACCGACGCACATAGTCATGAAAAGCTTTATCAGTCAGCCCTGATCACACGTTGGCTTTAACAGTGGCAGTACACTGCCATCTCATGTCGGTTTCTATCCTCATCCATGATTTTTTTTTTTTTTTTTACACACATTAACACTTTGCATGCCCACGATATCACAATCTTTGTACATGCAAGCTTCCACCTGCCCATTCATTAATGCACTGCTTATTCCTTGTCCTTGTGCTTCATGTCACTTGCCCATCTGTTTCTACACATCTATCCTCTATTATCGTGTTCTTTCATGAGCCTCGATCGTGTACAAAATTAAAAATTGCTGGTAGGGAATTCAACAATGTGGAAGAGAATGTGGAAATTCAACAATGTGGAAGAATAACCAAGTTCGTTTTTTTTGGGGGGGATTCAAAAATAATTATTCCTTACGCTTTAATTGCTTAATACCTGCTTTGATGGAATTGTTAGTATATGGTCTGCTGCCTTTATTCAGAAGGCTGTTGTCCAATTACCTTTTCCAGTTTACCTTGTGCTGTTTTCACTTTTTTTGCTTTACTTTCATATATTCCCCTTTGTGCTGAACCTCGAGATGCTGAGAGTAAGTATGTTTTGTCAATCGCATAAGTGTAATAGATCCTCATAAACTGTGCATATAGTCATGCGTGAGCATGGTCGTATTGCCCCTCGGGCACGTTTGAAGACGTTATTTCATTACATGTTGCCCTTTCCCTAGCATACATGTCCTGATTGTAAGTTAATATCTGTATTTCTTCGTTTTGTGCTTTGTGGCTGATGTGATGTTACCACGCAGTGAGTCTTACTTGCTGGCAGTAGGCCGGAGCAGTAGTGTTCCACGATTAACGAGCCTTTATGGAGAGCCGGATGGCCGACCTTCGTTCAAACACTTCCCCAACAATGGAGGAATCGACCGCAACCAGTTTCCCCACAGAATTCCAATTAGAAGGTACTACCATAGTAAACTAGTTACCTTCAGAGAGCAGAAAATGTTGACAGGAATATTTTTTGTTTTTGTTTTCCAACCTTTCGTGGATGGTTCCAAAATTTTGAAATCGTTGTTTGTGCCGAAGTTATCTTAAAAACCTGATCATTTTGGTATCTGCAAAATTGATTAAGGTTATATTTTCCTTTATAGTCAGGGCCCTTTGGGATATTTTGGTTCAAATTCTTCCAAAAGCATCAAATTTGGCGCAGATGTTGCCCATGCCATACTCTTTCGATTTTTGACGGGCGCCAAGGGCGGTATGATCCGGGGACCATACCGGTCCATCCCGCCATGTCACCTGACCGATGACGTCATAATTAGGATATGCATCCAATCACATGGCCTACTATAAGTGGTCAAAGTTCAAAATGAATCGATCGAAAAATGAAGGCAGGGATCCATTTTTAAGGTTTTCATAAAATCCAATATGGCCGCCAGGTCACATGACCTATGACGTCATATTTATGACATGTATACAATCATGTATACATGAACCCGGATCATGATCGCACAAAAATTAAACACAAGGATATGGCATACAGTTCATAAAACATCAAAATCCGTACCTTTGTAATTAGACTGATGAATTGCATATGCCTGAAAATTAGGAAATAGACATGTAAATATTTCCTCTAATTGTCAAAAATAAGGTCAGAGTTCGATTACCCAACCCAGAAACATAAAATGGTGAACCTTGCGTAAATCTTGACAAAAAACTCAAAAGCCGACATGTTTGACTCAAAAATGACCTTTAAGATGACCTTGCGGGTTGACCTTGACCTCGAATCATCAAAATAACATCATAATTGGATTCCTTGACCTCGAAAACCCCTGAAAAGTGGTATCATACATGATTCCAACCCTTTTGGTTATTTAACTGATTTTCCTCTAATCCGGGTGGCGGCCATTTAGTATTTCGCCAATATGGGGCCCCCGGGGGGGGGGGGCGCCCGTCTTGGCGCCCGTCAAAAATCGAAAGAGTATGGCATGGGCAACATCTGGGCCAAATTTGGTGCTTTTGGAAGAATTTGAACCAAACGGCCCCAAAATATCCCTAAGGGCCCTGGCTATTCGTTTAATATGGGAATAATGTTGCTCGACCTGACGTTGTTCTACATGGTAGTGTACTCTATTTTAATCTGGTAATGCAATACTGATTAAACAAGTCTTCTAATCTGTCTTTGGGTTGGTCTACACTTGGCTTATGTTGCTTTCGGTTGTGACTTTTCACCCTTTTCTTTTGCCTTTGTGGATGAGGTAACTGCTTTGGGATTGTCTTTCTGACACTTGGGATCAAGTCGCGGTTCCCAACATTTACCATCTTTGGTGTTATGGAGCAGCCAGCTGATTTTGGCCAATCGGTGTGAATAGCCTGCAATTCTTGGAGCATGTGTTCAGTGTGATTGCAAGGTAGCCGTTGTACAGTACCAACTGCTTCATGTAGAAGCGTGATTGCTATTTTGGGCATTTGAGTTGTTATTGTTCCAGCATCACTTTTCCATCTTACACATTCCTTGGGCCGTGGACTTTATTTATTTAATTATTTATTTAAGCCTTTAATTGGTGAAGGTTTGCCACCCTTTCTCTTCTGCTCTTCTGTAAGAGCCGAGTATCATTTATGAGGCCACATTGCTTTTGTTCCGGTTGATTAACTCATTACCCTGTCTGGTATTGGTTGTGCAGGGTCCTGTTTTCACACAATGAGTGGTGGTTGGGTTGTAATTCAGGTCCTCCAAGAAAGTAAGAAGTTGTTTTAATTATTTTTGTTTCAGTGAGTGGATTGTTCATATTTAATCGGGTTAAGGTGTCAACGATGAGGGGTGAAGGTGTACTATGCAAAGTGGTTGAGCACAAAATTATTCTTGCACCAAAGCTCCTCCTCCCTTCATGCATTTTTATTGGCCCGATCTTTCACTGATTGATTTCCTTTTCACGATATTCTTTTGCCCTTTTGATTGTGTCATGCCTATCCCATCACATCCCACCCCATGCACAGCGTTGCTGCATTATCAGTTATTTGTGACAGGAAGTGAACATCCTATGTATCGAATGATATAGTTGTCATCGATATTTATGGTGGGATCTCCATTTGATATCCATGAGCTATGTAAGATTTGGCATCGAGTTTAACCTGCAGTGAAACTTGGGCCTTGGCAGTAAGTTTATAAATAACTTTGGACCGAATAGAGTCGAGTATGGTCATGTGTGTTTCTGCTTTGAAGGATATCCATGCCGTTTGTATGACTATGTGTTAACATTTTCAGTGACTCGTATGGTCAGCGTGAAGATGGAACTCGACCGTCCAATGTCACCGCTTCGCTCCCAGCGACGGTTCCTACAGATGCAGGTGGCAGCTCAGAGAACAGGGAGAGACGCAGGTAAAAATATCCAACAGATAATTGCTGTGTTTTTTATAACCCCACTGTGTAATGGTTCCTTTGAACTTTTGAAATACATTGTTTCACTTCTTCTTTGACTGAAACAAAGAAGATTTAAACATCACCTACTTTCCCAAAGGTTGCTTTTCTTTAAGATCCTCAAATGCAAACTGATGGTTTGATTCAGTTTGGATTTAGAGGTTTTAAAGGGGAAATTTATTTACATACAAGTGTGTTTACATACAAGGAAATATATTTACATATGCGCTTGCATTCTACAAGCAGATACTGGGATGCATCCGCTGTGCACAAGTAAAATAAACAGTCCAAGCTCCACCCCTCTCCTGCCTACTGAAGTGATGTCATAGATGGCACAGTCCAAGCTCTGTGCCTCTCTCCCAGATGAGGGACTTTCGTTGAATTGTATAATTTAGTTTGTGGACATTTACGGACAGTTTTTGGTTCACGGGTTATCGAGTGACCACTATATTCGTCATGTGTGTGCGTCTGTCTGTGTGTGTGTCTGTCTGGCCGCAGCATGCCGCACTTGCTGGGGCGGCCTGGCCTGAACAAGTTGGCAGTTGTTTGGAATCTTCTCCACTTGTAGATAATCTTCCGGACAGTCGAATGATTGATTTCAAATTGTTTAGAGATCATTTTAAATCCCTTCCCAGACTCGTAGGCATCTATAACCTTCTTTCTGAAGGCCTCAGAGAGCTCTTTTGATCTAGGCATGGTGACGCCGCACACTTCAACAACAAAGAGCAAACCAAACTAAATGTCTGAGGTTTAAATCAGACAGGTTCCTCCAAGATCCTCTCTAACGATGTTCTAATCATTTGCACCTGAGCTGGTGCACCTGGTTCTAATTTTAGGTATTTGAAGTAGTGATAAATGTAGGGGTGTACTTACTTTTTCCACATATGAAATTTGCATTTATGTTTATTTAAATTATACAATGGACTACAAAATGTAAATGTTTCATGATATTTGTTATATTATATCACCTTTATCTATCAATATTGTTGAAATGAAGATCAAATAGCTGTATGTTGAAATATGTTGAAAAAGTCAAAACTTTACATGGGGTGTACTTACTTTTTCACGTGACTGTTATTTGGCCTGAGCTATAATGGAAAAACCTATATCACGATAATGGATCTCATTATCACAATTATCATGCTGTCATGATTATATAAATAAAGTAATTAGTGCTTTGTAAACGATATAGCATGCAATAACAATCCACATAAAAACAAACTGAATAGCCACAGTTATGTGTGTTCATACTCTTTATTTCATAATTCTGTTTCAATTTGTTTTAAGTCAAACATCATTTTGCCTGGACGAAATTGCTTTGCACCTTTGTCGAGTCACTGGACGAGCAGTTTGCAAAGCGGAATGCCTGGCTTGGCAAGGGATAGCAAGCTGCTTGCTAATGGAACACATAGAGCAAGCTGCTTGCTATCGGAACACACCGAGCAAGCTTCATGCTAATTGGGACATTTGTGAAGAAAGTCATATTTGACTATCTTCAATCTTCTGGAATTTATAATTACGCCTTTGATGTTTAACTTGGCAAATAATAAATGTGAAGCAATCCCATGTTGTGCCAAAAATGTAATAAACAAATAAATAAAGGAAACACACAACACCATCTTTCCCGCTCCATTCAGTCCATTGTGAATTGTGAGAAAAGAGAAGAACGAGATTACCTGCTTGTCCTTGTCCTCAGTGCCAAAACTCTGCACACCGAGTGTGCTCACCTTCTCGATCTTCGACTTGATGTTGATTTGGGTGCTTAATTTGTGCGCAGACAAAGTGAACTCAAATGGATTTGGCGATTTCGACACTGGCAGCAGTTTTGGCACCTTTATTAGTTGGTTGCTTGTTTAATGTGTATTGTTTAATGATATACCTTAAACTACATCTTGGAGAATATACATTTCATATTATATTACTTACTTTATTTTGTAGAGCTGCATATAATACAGGTATATCTTTTGAGAGAAACTAAACACACTAACCACTAAAAGCAGTCAATACACCACCAATATCCGGGTTCAGGGGCGTGTCCTATCGACTGCGCATGTGCAGCAGTCATCGTGATAATTAATTTTCATTTTATTTATTTATTATTATTTATTTTTTTGTATGCAAGATCGAGTCTCATGTAAGAGCTAACATAATCACAAAAAAAAAAAAAAAACGGCCACACAAAACATACAATAAAGGGAGCAGGAGACAAGATGGGGAGAGAGAGGTAAGCACACAAGTACAACAGCAGAGAACAGGGACATCGGGAGATCTGTTGGAGGGAGAGGGCTTGAGGGGAGGTGGCATGGGAATTGGGGGGAGGGGAGGGAGGAGAGGTGGAAAACACATGGACACTGCTAGGACTTCCAGGAAAGAGGTCGGTATTTCAAAAAAGTGGATCTGGGGTGAATTAACGGGGGTAGAAAATATCAAGGTTTTGGATGGGGGAAGATAAGAGATGGTGGTGAACAGCTGTTTTAAAGACCTGGAGGGAGGAGTGGAATTGAAGAGAGTGAGGGAGTTTGAGGTGGGAGTAATTCCATTATTGTTATCACGATAGCAAATGTATAGCACGATTATTGTCCCATCGTGATTACCGCCCAGCACTAATTGTATATATATATATATATATATATATATATATATATATATATATATATATATATATATATACATACATATACATATATATATATATATATATATATATATATATATATATATAAATATATATATATATATATATATATATATACATATATATATATATATACATATATATATATATATATATATATATATATATATATGTATATATATATATATATATATATATATGTATATATATATATATATATATATATATATATATATATATATATATATACATATATATATATATATATATATATATATATATATATATATATATATATATATATATATATATATGTATATATGTATATATATGTATATATGTATATATATATATATATATATATATGTATATATATATATATATGTATATATATATATATATATATATATATATATATATATATATATATATATATATATATATATATATATATATATATATATATATGTATATACAGTATATATATATATATATATATATATATATATATATGTATATACAGTATATATATATATATATATATATATATGTATATATATATGTATATATGTATATATATATATATATATATATATATATATTATATATATATATTGTTGCGGATCTCGAGCCCATTGACGTACAGAGAAGGGTTAAACCCTTTTCCCTCTCGGGCCTTCGAGTCCACGAGGCCGCGACCCACTTTACACTCGTGGGGCGGATTGCGGAGCAATTCCAGCCGCCACCCCCGTAGCGAGCGTGCGGAAGGGTATCGGGTCGAATCCCCACGTACCTTCGATACACACGCCGCTACGAGAACGGGGACTGGACCTCGCACGAGTCACGCTGGTCTGATACGCCCGAGCGGTTTGCGTGTCACGTGACTCGTGCCGTTAATTCTTATTGAACCCGATTGAGCGGTTTTATTCGTACAGTGCGAAGCCAATGGTGGAAAATGACGTGAACGGCCAAATGGATGCGAAAGAACACAGGTTTATTACACAATTTATACAATGATCAGGGCAAAGAGACACAGAGCAGATACTTATCGTCCTTACTTAATCCCTGGACAAGGGCCCACTCACTCACGTGGGGAAAAGGATGAAGAAGGACGACGTGCTCCAAGCGCGGTCGTTGGCGCCATTCGCCCCGGTCAGCTCATTCAGCGTTTCCCTGAGATGTCCGCGGCACTTGCAGGGAGCTCAGGCAAGGAGATCGTTGGCGTCTGTGGCCCCGGGAGAGATCGCCCTCGCAAACGCTATGAACAGGCAGCAGAGCGCAGGGCAGGGAGAGTTCGTGCACACAGAGCCTCGATCACAGAGAGCTAGTTCGGGGGCAGACTGAGTTTGTGGTTTCGGCCCGGGTTTTATAGCCCCTCCCCAGAGTCTCACCCGAATGTTCCAAACTCCTCCCCTGGCCGTCGTTGTTAGCCACTCCCCTTGAGCTTCTATTGGCTGCTTGCCGCTTACCGGCCACTCCCCTGTAGCTCCTCCCTCGGGCCTTCCAGACTTGTTCCAGGCCCGTGCACATGTTATTCCAGCCCAAAATAACACATGGCATTCCAGCCCAAAAGAACACATGGCATTCCAGCCCAAAAGAACACTGAAGCCTACACTTACTCGCCTGCTCCAACGCATACTAACACAGGAAAGGAGACTATGCTTACATTTAATAGGAAATAACTAAACTAAGCGAGGCTACATGTTGTGGTGCAACTAACTAAGAGAGGGGGGGGGGGGGGTTACCTTTATTCTCACACCCACAACATTACCCCCCTCTCTCACCAGACCCGTCCCGAGTCGACCCCGACATCGGAACGACCGGTAGAGTCTGGCATGCAATTTTACCTTTACTTTTAATGTGGCACATAGGTGTAATCCCCCTAACATTTATTCTGACCCATGTGTGCAACATTTTTAACACTAGATATGTCCCCCCTAATGCGTTGAGCAGCTATTCTAACAGACTCACACCCACAACTATCCGAGTATTTCCGGGATTTTGTAAACTAAACACATAGCCGGTGGGCAACATTCTTATATTTACAATCACGAAACTTAACCTTTATTTACAATTCTACGACCCAGGACCTGGACTTTAAGGAAAGAATTGGAGGAAAGGAAAATCAAAACACTCAATGTGGCACTTGCTGCTTGCATCTTGCGTCTTGCATCTTCTGTGTGCGGCTAACAAAACCGGCTGGCCCTGACCTGGCATACACGCCATATGAAGCATCAGGGCCATCTAAGTCTTCCATCTTCATAAGCGGCACGTGCAGGGAGCTCAGGCAAGGAGATCGTTGGCGTCTGTGGCCCCGGGAGAGATCGTCCTCGCAAACGCTATGAACAGGCAGCAGAGCGCAGGGCAGGGAAAGTTCGTGCACACAGAGCCTCGATCACAGAGAGCTAGTTCGGGGGCAGACTGAGTTTGTGGGTTCGGCCCGGGTTTTATAGCCCCTCCCCAGAGTCTCACCCGAATGTTCCAAACTCCTCCCCTGGCCGTCGTTGTTAGCCACTCCCCTTGAGCTTCTATTGGCTGCTTGCCGCTTACTGGCCACTCCCCTGTAGCTCCTCCCTCGGGCCTTCCAGACTTGTTCCAGGCCCTAGCACATGGCATTCCAGCCCAAAAGAACACATGGCATTCCAGTCCAAAAGAACACATGGCATTCCAGCCCAAAATAACACATGGCATTCCAGCCCAAAAGAACACTGAAGCCTACACTTACTCGCCTGCTCCAACGCATCACAACACAGGAAAGGAGACTATGCTTACATTTAATAGGAAATAACTAAACTAAGCGAGGCTACATGTTGTGGTGCAACTACAACATAGTTGTTGTGCAACAACTACACATAAGCAGTACGCATGTTTTCGCTTTATTTACATAACCCGGGTTAATTTTCTTTTCGGGAGCGATTGAGGCAGCGGTCTGTTGCTTTACATTGCCGAAATAAAGGGATGTGTCAGAAGTACGTGTTGCACGCTTTGAACAAGATAGTCCATTGGGTGGATACTCTGCTATGATATCAGTAATCATAAAGATAATAACATGACCTCCCTGGTGGCTCCCATATTGAGCAGGTGCTTCTCGTTGATATCCTACTATATAAAGCTCTAGTTAGCTCCAGAATTAATCCTACCATCTAACCTGCTCACCTCCACTCCAGGATCATTGCTCACCTCCACTCATTTGTTCATTTTTTTTCTCCTGCCTGTGGAACCAACTTCCACATCCTCTTCAATCTCATTCTTCCCTCCAGGTCTTCAAGACAGCTGTTCACCTCCATCTCAGATTGTGCCCAATTCAAAACCATGATCTTTTCTACCCTCGTTAACCCTACGCAAATCCCTCCTCCTTCCTATTTTCTGGTTTTCCCTCCTTGGAGTTTCCTTCTGTATCCACCCTATCCATCCCATGCATGTGTGTGTTGCCCCCTGATCCGTTCAGTATACTAGCTATTCCACGAGCCTCGACTATGTATACAAAGAAAAGTTGCGTGCGTTTCCACGCGTGCTTCTGAAAACAATAGAACCCCCCCTCCTCCCCCCCCCCCCCCCAAATAAAACACATCAACAGCATTGCTGGGCCAATCTCCACCAAATTCTACAAATGTGCTGGGTTCCCAGGGTTATTACTTTTTTCATAAATGCTATTGTCCTTTAATGTTGGTATTGCATAATAAATATTTATGATTTGCTAGTTTCGTCCGGCAATGTGGTGGTGTAGCCTGGTGTTGGTGTAGCGGCTAGGGTGCCAGCTTAGGATCCTAGGATCCTGGGTTCGAATCCCGGTCGATCGCTGAATTAACGCCAGGGGGGTTGACTCAGCCTTCCGAGGCTTCCTTCCAAGTCAGTCAGTATTCTCAGTCATCCTTCCGAGGTCGGCTAATTGAGTACCAGTTAACTGGTAATTCCCTGTTTGTCGTAAAAAGGCGACAAACAGGGTTGGCGGCAGGAAGGGCATCCGGCCGTAAAACATTGCTTTAAAAAGGGGACCAACAAAAACAACAACAACCATGGTGCCCGAAAAAGGCCAACCCCCGCTTTGCGGGGAAAAATGGCCTCTAAAGGTGTTTTTTTTTTTTTTTTTAAGTTTCGTCCGGCAGATGACTCATATCACCGATGTTTTTCACTTAATTGGCTGGCATGTTTTTCATGGAATTGGCTGATGTGATCCCTTCCTAGCAAGTATTTTAGATTCCAAAACGTAATTTTATGTAACAGAACTAGCAATAGCAACAAAGCAACAAAGGGACTCCCAACAACTAGCAACAAAGGGACTCCCTTTAAGTCTCTCTTCAAAACAAATAATTTAAGGAACAAATATTATGGTTGCTGGTTATAACATATATTATGACCAGATTTCATGGTTGTTGGTCATATCTGACAGGTGCATGGTCACGCTTTTCATTTGGTTATCAAAGGAAAATACATCGATGCAATAAATTGTGTAAACATTGATTTGCAATTTAAAAAAAAAAATTGTACTTTCCCAATTGTGTGTGTTTGATTAGGTCTTACCTCACTCCTGTACGCGATGAAGAATCTGAGTCACAGAGGAAAGCTCGCTCACGGCAAGCACGGCAGACTCGCCGCTCCACGCAGGTAAGATAACTTATTGTGTGCACATTTTTTCCTGAGTACTCAATATATTATGGTGGTGTTGAGCACAATCCATCTCGGGGATGATTATAGTTTGCATATTGCTCATTGTATTTGTATTTATGTAATTGTTTTGTGCAGGGAATCACACTGACAGACTTGCGGGAAGCTGAGAAAATTCGAATGTCCAGTTCCGACCAGCGGGCAAAGGAGCAGCCCTCCCAAGAAGAGGGCAGACAGGACAGCAACAGGACTGGGCTAGAAACCAAAGATACTGTCGATAGCAGGGTGCGATACGTACGAAACCCCATCACAGAGGTTTGTGTTGCATCCACTTTTGTTTCATGTTCCTAATTAATGTACTACTATAGAATGGTTCAAAGAAAGCCACCACTATAGTGTGCCGTTCCTCAATATTTAAGACTGCTATTAATCTTGGTTGCTTAAAAATTTTTATTTTGCAAACTCGCATAACCGTTTTGTTTTTTCATTGTGTGTTTGGCATTGTTTATTTCTTATTATGCCTCCGCTGACAACGTTGCCAGAGGCATTCTTTTTTCGGGTTGTCTGTCCGTCCTTCGCTCCGTGCATCCGTGATTGGTTTTCCTTACTGCGATAATTTAAGAACAGCTGAAGCGATCTTATCAAACTTGGTACAAGTATGTATAATAATGCAAAGATGAACTGATTAGATTAGAACCAGTGATGAGATTTTGACCAAACTTCTTTTTCTTTTGTCAGGAGACAAATCAACGCACGAGGGTTACTTCTTCGGCTGCTGGCACTGTACTTCTCCAGGCATCCAAGGGAAACTCTTCTAGCATTTCTGATTCTGTTGCTCAATCCAGAACCAAGGCTTCCTCAGGCAGTTCGACACCAACTTTTGCAACCTCTGAAGCAGATAGCAATGGCAAGTTTCTTGAAGTGCTTTAGCTGTGTCAGGTGTTGTCGTTGGTTGTTATCTCCATTTGTGGGTTTCATGAGGTGGAACAGAGTCCTCCCAGCACCCAAAGTATCCATCTCCGCTTTAGTAAGGGATCACGATTCATGGACCAAGTTGTTCAAATTTTCAGAGTTTTGTTCCAAGGGATTTTTTCAGGATTGTCACCGAACCCCAGATTGCCTCCATTTGTAGTTCATTTGTGGTAATATTCCCGGGGATGGTTTTTTTTACATCTCAGTAAGGTTCTTCTTTTTCATTCCTGTTGCTCCAATTATCACTGGTACAATTTTGGTGCTCTTCAACTTCAAAATCTTTTGATGTCTTGATATTTGGTCATTTTTACCTCCACCACCAAAGCTGGATGGAGATTATGTTCTTGATTTCTGTTTTTAAGCTAAAGTCAATGCGTACTGACACCTCAATTAGCAATGCCATATTTTCTTTTTTGTATCAAAGTACTATATCCGGTCACAATGATTTGTTTTCTATGTTCATGTTCGATGGGATTATCAGGCCCTATGTGTGTGTCATGTCCTCATTTCCAATGATAGTTTTTGGATCATGTTTCCATGAGTTTTCAGGAACTGAGCTATTTAATTTTTTGCAGATGTGCTTATGGATTACTGTAATACTTTATTGCGCCTTTGTGTGTACAGCTGTTCTGACATCAGTTTTTTTTACATCCCGATATGAGATGACTCATGCTTTCTGTTTCTACCTTACAAAACCAGCATTTGTACAATTGACTCAGTCCCACCATTTTGTTCAAGCCATTCATGTAGTGTTCCTGGTCTTGGGCATTTATAATGATTTGTTCTCCATCCCAGTTGAGCTGACCCCTTCTTGGCCATTCCAGTGATCCTTCTTTGTCTATGCCCAGTCTGTCCAACTTTTTTTTTTTATCTCCCTACTCTTTTACTGTTCTTCCTGTTTGTCGGTGTATATCTGTTTGATATTCCGTGTTCTATTTTTCTTTCTTCTTGATTTACAGTCATTGGGACTATATTTGTTGCTCTTTTTGGTTTCATGTGTGACATCTTCGATTCACACCTATCTTTATAATTTTTTTGCAACGTGGGTTCGGGATACCTTTCTGGCTTGCTGTATTCGTGTTTGTGTGCAAATTTGATTATGTAGTCTGTCAAACTTTTAATGTACTCGGCCTATCCGACAGTTCTCATTCTATTTACCTGTTGAGTTCCATCAGGCGTGCAATCTCCTTCTCATTTTGGTACATTCTCGTGATACATTGATTTTTGTAGAACATTTTGTGGATGGTGAGGAGGTTCCTTGTTTTGATGTCTCGCTCCTTGAATTTTCATCATGGCCTGTACATTATTCACCAGCTGTATTTGGAACACTGGAAGTGGGAGTTGGTTTATGGCTTTGTGATTTTGTTTCTTGGAGAAAATTATGTTTTCAGGATCAGCCTCGTTCTACACAGGTATTCTTTGGTGATTGTTTTGCTCATTTGTTTGTGATGTATTTGGTGGCCGAGATATTTGTATGATGCTTTGTTTCCTAGCTCCTGTAATGCTGTATTTATGTCGATTTTTATTGTTTGTACGTGTGTGTGTGTGTGTGTGTGTGTGTTTGTATTTGTTTGTGTTCAAGTCAGTTAGGATATCTTTTATTTGCTTTGCTTGTCCTTTAGATAGATATATCACTTTGCCTTGCTAACAAGTTTGATATCCCATATACTCTTCAGATTTGGAACAAAATGGAGGATCCTTTGTTGCTTGGATATCACATGGCAACTGACTCAATAAAGGCAATAAATGGGCAGACGTGACTGTCATATCCTTCAATTGAAATTATTATCTGTCAACAAATGGGGAAGAGGCAAATATCTAATTGGACTTGAGAAATACAATAGTGGGAGCACTTCTAAACAACAAGCAAAGTCTTGTCGAAGGGGATTCAGTCTGACCTTCATTGTAAACCAACCTTTCCTTTTGGCTAAACATTCGGCCATCCTTTGTCATTTAGCCACATTTACTTTGCAAAAAATATGTATTCAACATGCATAAACTTTGACCAATTCTACATTGGTGAAACTGGAAGGAATTTGAAACCAAGGCTAGATAAACACGATAGAGCAGTTAGGCTTTGAAAGCCATAGCCATAGCTTAGCTAAATCTTGGATAATCCATAGCACATCATTATCTGCAATCAGCCATAGCGCATCATTGCCTGCAATCTGGTCACCAATTTGACTCAGATGGGACCCGTGTCTTGGACACGACATCACACAAATAACACAGATTGATACTGGAAGCATGGCACATCAAGATCAGGGAGGGTGGTCTAGCTGAGGAGACAGTGGACATACCCACACAATACACACCTCTGATACAAATGGCAAAAAACTGTACGGTGCAAACAGATGGACAAGGTGAACAACAAACAACACTAAATCCCTAATACCTTGCCCACATGTGTGCAACACCCAGCGGATACTCCACCAATCACGCAACCCACACGTTACCATGTCCAACCCGGATATGAACCTAGCCATGTTTGTATCCCGGAAACAAAAATTGAAGAACTAACACACACTCACTCACCCTGATACATACGATACCAGATCATGAGGAAGTAATAAAAAGAACAGCAAACCATCAATGATGTTCGTGGCATTTGTTGCTTAAGGTTCAGCAAATTAAAACACTCCTCAATTGACCTCTTGCACAGGCACGTGACTGGAAACGAATTGTCGCAACACCACTAGCAAAGCCATAGGCTCAGAATCCATTGGCCTGAGGAAGCTCACTCAGGAGCAGGTGAAACGTCTGCTGTGACCGGGTCTGCCGTTGCTTGTTTATTACACAATTATCAGAGTAGATCTCTTGTTATTTTTTGGTTGGATGCGCCTTTTTATGCCTCCACCCCCGAAGGTGGCTGGAGGCATTATGTTTTTGGGTTGTCCGTCCGTCCGTCCATTCGTACGGGCTAAACCTCGTTTTTCTCAGCAAATATATGTCCGATTGAGACAAACCTTTCAGGGTAGGAATGACGACCATGCAGAATGTTTTTGTGATAACTGTGATGTCATAGGTCACGTGGTATGGGCGCCATCTTGGATTAAACGCAAATAATTAAAATATTATTTCTCGGAAACCGCTGAATGGAAAAATTTGAAACTTGGCACATTGTCAAGTACTCCCAATGGGGAACAAAAGCATGATAATGGTGACATCATAGATGAAGTGGTGTACCAGCCAAAATTGTTTTAATCAGATTCCTTATCCTAAAAATCTGAAATTGCATTCACATGATCTATGACCCATTTGTATTGAAATATTAAATTTATGACATCATGCTCTAGCGGGGAAAATGGCCTTAAAACGATCATTCATATTCATTCATATATAGGTCACATGGTTTGGCAACCATATCGGATTTACCCTTAAACATTAAAAAAAAATCTTCTCCCAAACCACCAAAACGATTGACTCGAAACTTTACGTGGGTCATTGACTCGGCATGGCGATTAAAAGATCACAAAAACATCATTGGTCACATGGTGTGGCCGCCATATTGGATTACAACATGCATTTTAAGGCCATTTTCCCTGCTAGAGCGAGGTTTAGCCTTGCGGTCCCCATGACAATCTTCTCCATTTTGCCCTATTTTCTGCATCTCTCCTTGTTAAACCCCTTGCCCGCATTTCTTCTTCCACCAGCTTCAGCCAAGTCTTTCTCGGTCTTCCCCGTCCTCTACTTCCTTCTACATTCATTTCCATCACTCTTCTCAACAAGTCACTTTCATCCTTCCTCAACAGATGACCAAACCATCTCAACCTGTTCCTCTTCACAGCACAATCACAGGCTCTATTCCCATCATCCAACTAAATTCCCATCCACTTTAAAATAACAAGCGTTATGCCTAGGTCCCCCGTCGGTGAAGTGATGTGAGTTGACAAAATGGAAGACGCAGAAAACATGGAAGAGTCGATAATATTTGCGAGTGGGTTGGAGATGGCAGCCATATTGGATTGAAGGAAAATATTAAATAATTATATCTGCAACCGCTTACCCTATCTATGTGAAATTTTACAAATATCATCTAACACCACAGTTGCATATAGTTTGAAAATGATGTCGTATATCACATGGTTTGGCAGCCATCTTGAATGGAAAAACGAACCTTGTCCGATCAACATGAAACTTCACAAACGTGATCCCCTCCCCATACATATGCATAGTGTACATTTTTTAAGGTCATATGTCATGTGATGCGACAGCCATATTCGCTTTAAAGCCGATATTTAAAAAACATCCCTTCTCTGAAACTGCTTCACCGATTGATGTGAAACCTGTCATGGCTGGTGAAAATGTGATACTTGAAAACAGCTGAAGGGATATAAATCTAACTTGTTTATTTTTAGGACAGTGAACGATGGCATCTACCCGTTGTGGGACTATACGGTGGCATATTGGTGACATAGACGCATTGGTCTAGTTTCCTTTTAAAATGTATAATCCCAAACACCCCAATCTTATATCATGTTGTGTGTGTGTGTGTGTGTGTGTGTGTGTGTGTGTGTGTGTGTGTGTGTGTGTGTGTGTGTGTGTGTGTGTGTGTGTGTGTGTGTGTGTGTGTGTGTGTGTGTGTGTGTGTGTGTGTGTGTGTGTGTGTGTGTGTGTGTGCGTTCGTGCGTACATATATATATTTTTTTTTTTGGCAGGCAGTTTTTAGGGAAGCAAAGAATACAGGAGTTGAATGAATGAATGATCATTTTGAAGGCCATTTTTCCCCGCTAGAGCGGGGGTTCGTCTTACGGACCCCATGACAATCATGGTTCCCTGTTTGTCGCAATGTTTTTATGGCCAGATGCCCTTCCTGACGCCAACACTTAGTCGCCTCTTACGATGCGCAGGGATACGGTGTACCTATTCTAAATCGGGGTAGAAGAATACAGGAGTTGCCGTGTACATTTTCCGATTGCAAGTCAAAATAAAATACATCAACTCTGGGGGAATTAACTTGTCCATAAGGAAGGATTATTTGCTAGTTCATAAGGAATATTTTTTATTTTCTTCCACCCCTCTAACAAGGTGGGAAATAAGAAGAATAGAATGATCGTTTTAAGGCCATTTTCCCAGCTAGAGTGGGGGTTAGCCTTGCAGACCCCATGACAATCATGGTTCCCTCTTTGAGGCAATGTTTTTATGGCCGGATGCCCTTCCTGACGCCAACCCTTGGTCACGCTCTTTCGATGCGCAGGGATACGGTGTACCTATTCTAAATCGGGGGTACCCACCATGATCATTCATCCCAGCAAGCTGGTACTCAATTTGCCGACCTCGGAAAGATGACAGGCTGAGTCAACCCCCCTGGCGTTAATTCAGCGATCGACCGGGATTCGAACCGAGGATCCTTGGATCCCAAGCCGGCACCCTAACCACTAAGCCAACACCAGGCTCCTCTAACAAGGTGGGAGACAGGAGATATTAAAATGAGCTCCGGTCTGACCGACAGATCATTCGCCCAAGTACTTTTTTGTACCCGATGTTTCAAAAAAACAAACCGTTGGACATTTATCTTTCATATTGCAGATATTTATTTCTTATTAAATTATCTCAACCTGATTAGATCATCGCTGTGATTGGCTGAATTCTGTTGCTCTGGCAACCATATTGGTAACTTGGCTTGTGTACGTAACTGTTGAACATATAGCTTTCATATTACACAGATATATTCCTGATACCAACCAAAAGGTGGGGGACCTAGAGCATCAGCTCCTTGGTGTTATTTTTTTTGGTCTTTTTATATGTTTAAGCCTAATCGGGGCTCTCTTGACATGCTGTAAATCGTGATCCACTCAAGCAGAGAATTATTGTTGTAGGTGTATAAATTGATCCATATCTTTCTGCCTTCCATAGTTTTCCAACTTTTTTGCCAGTCTTAAAAACAGATTACAAAGCTAATAATGGCATTTTAATAACGACGCAGCAAGTCTGAAAACTTGACAGCTGTCTGAATGGCTGGTTCTTCATAAATTGCATGTTCCTTCATGAGACCGTCTGCTTTAACAGGTGAGTCTGCAGAAGAAGAAGTTTCGGCAGACGGAGAGCGCCAGGAAGGCAAGGCGCGTCTCTCGGTGCGTGAAAGGCGGAGACCACGCGAAAAGCGGAGGTCCACGGGAGTGTCTTATCGCCCGCTTGACGTAATTTTTGTTTTTGCTTCTTTGCTTTTCTTCTTTTTCAGTTTTTTGCTTTGTTTTTACATTGTTTTGCAGTGATTTAAATCAAATTTGCTCATCTGTTTCTGTTCAATCAACGCATGGCTTGTTACCCTTTTGTGCATGGCTTGTTGTCAATACTTTGCATCACATGTGTTCTAGTTAATGGTATTTTCCATTCGTATTTTATTGATATCGTTTTAATGAAAGCAAACATGATTTCCTCAGCCTTTTTAAGCAAATGAATTGTATTTGAGATTAACACATGAGTGTGTTTGCAAACAGTTTTAAATAAAACTTGAGTGATTTCCTTTGCTTGTTTCTTCTGGGTTTTCAATTCGGTTTGGCATTTTGCATGACTTGGGTTTTGGTGTTCATTGCATTTGTGCAATACTCTTTGCCTTATCTTACACTCGCTTGCTATTCCATTGATACTTCCCAAAGCCTCATCCACATCCCAGCCAATTCTTTCTGCTTTCAATAACACATTTCATTTCATTTCATTCTGCCGCTACATTGTCTGCTTTTCCGTGTTCCGCCAATCTTGTTTCTTTGTACCTCGACACCTTGTCTGCACCTCTTCTCTTCTGCCTTCCATCCCGTCAGTCACAAAGCGATGAGCCGTCAGAGCACGATGAAAGTAATGAAGATGAAGTGGAGAAGGGTCATGGGGAGAAAGAGAAAGAGGAAGCACCTGCGGTGAGTTTTCTTATGATTGCTGCAAATATTGTTTGGCTTTCTCTCTTTTGTAAGATAAAGTAAATCCCTTGTGTTCATAAAAGGCACGTTGTCAATGTTATTTTGAAAGTTCCTGCCGTACTTCTCCACCCCCCCCCCCCCCCCCCCCACTACCCCTATGCATCTTCATATGTGATTTCCAGATTTTGCATTTTTGTGACATTTCCTGATATTTGTTGTTAATACGAGGGGCATTCAGTTGTACAGCAAAATACAACACACCAATACACACCAACGTTTTATTTTTCTTTATAGTGTCCCTTGACATCAATGCGTTTGCTCTATTTTTCGTTCATACTATCTATGCAAGTTAAATATATGTTTTCGATTGCTCCTTCAGTCATATCTTGGTTGATTCGGTTAGTTCCTAATCATGCACATCCACACAGGTAGGACATAAAATATCGAAACTGATAACAATGACTTAGGCCCACACCCATGTTATATAGGGCTGAGAAAGGGGAAGGGGTTGATCAAAGTTTGGGCCTTGAAGTCACGAATGGTTGTCTGCACAGCATGGGTCTTGTGCACATTTGCATTCTCGTAACAGAGAAGCAAACCTTTGGTCGTCAACATCCCGCGGAATTTGAATTTTTTGCATAGTGCTCGTGTAATAATCCTTTTCGATGGTAGTTTGTGAGCTATATAGCCTATCAGCAGAATTCCACCGTCGTCAGAAAAAATTGAGGACATGGTCCCCCAGTTTTAGATTGGATGCAAAATGTCTTGTGTGGCAGTGATCGATTGCACGTTTCGATGCATGGATACCGATTTGGTTTCAGGCTCCCAAAGGTAAAGCTTCATTTTGTCACCAGTTACCTGATGAGTGACAGCCTGATTTGTTTTTAACTGTTCAAGAAATTCCCCACCTGATGCTTTCAATACCGAGTGCTGTGACCTTTGTCGATCCTGTGCAGAAGCTTTGCTACCTTTGCTGTCGATCCTGAGTGCTGTGGTTTTGAAGAATCCATCTTGAAAAGCCAAATGGTTATTGGTGATAGAGAAAATGCTGCCTTAAGAAATTCCAAGTTCTGTCGTTATTTGTGTGACCTGTACGCTGCAATTCTCCATGATGAAGGTCTCGACATGGGTAATAGTTTGTATACTGTTGCATTTGCCGGCCGTCCTGATCGGAGGGGCGTTTTCAAGGGACTCATGCCCATGCTTGGGCAGGCACCCAATTCGATGCTCTTGAGTCTAAGGGCATCCCTTCACCATATACAGCCACAATGTATTCATGGATTTATTTGGAGATTGCATAACACATAGATGACCTGTTGTTGGGCAGGTTTAGTAAGATCCATAATCGTACGATGTAGAAAAATTCTCAATTACATTCTGAAATGAAAAAAATCAGATTAATCTAACTAATGACATATAACAGGTAGGTTTAAAAGAGTTACTAGAACGGCACTCGGGAGAAAGCATACCTCCGCCAGGCTGAATAGTTTGCGTTTTGTATCCCACTAATTGGTCGGATCTGGATTCGGACCTTAAGCAAAATCTAATTGGCTTGTTCTTGTCACTTGCTCAACTCATCCACCAGGTTTTGTCATAACTCGTCCACAACCTTTATGAAATATCAAGCTACATATCATTTTTGGCCCTTTCACTCGATGGTGAAGAATCACTTTAAAAAATTCTCTGATCTGTATCTGGTTTCGAATCTTCACCAAAATCTACTCATTTCGTCTTTGTCACATACCCAACCTCTCCACCAAATTTCGTCCGAATCCGTTCACAAATTTTTGAGATATCCCATTCAAAAACAGACAAACATAAACAGATGGGGGTGAAAACATATCATCCTTCCACCTTCCATGGCAGAGGTAAAAATAGAAGGCATTAGCTTGAGCATGCCAACGCATACCTAGTCCCCCGTTCATCCATCAAAAATTCCAGAATTCTGCCAATTAACAGATATCTGGCTTTTTTTTTCTCCCAAATAAGTCAGAGTTGAAAGACAGTGTTTTTTGTTCCTCACTGACACCATGCATGTTCAGAAACGTTTGTAGTTTAAAACCTATTATTTAATCGGTTCCCTTTGGCGTATTTGTTTCCACAAACATGGTTTGGAGGAACCTTTTTATGAATTTGGGATCACATGTAGAGCGGAAGCAGAGGAATCATGTTCCAAGCACTATAGAGTGATTCAACACGTGCAAGGGGATTCTTAAACACGTGGGACATGAGAAGTTAAACTATATTTGGCTTATGAGATAACCTGAAAGTGCAGCTGGTGATGATTGGGTACAGTACTTCAAAGTGGCTAGTTTGTAAGAAATTTCAAAAATGCTTCAGTACAGTTTTAAGTCCAAAGACTCATATGCTTCAATGAAAGACTGCCATTGGCCCACCTTTCTTAAGGCTGTTGACCACATTGTTGACAGATTAGGAAGAGTTCCAACCCAAAGAGGTTAGCACATCCTTTAAACTCGAGAGGAGTGATTTGTGAATACCGAGCAGGTTATCGGAATTAAGAGAACACTGCCAAATTAAGGAAACCAAGGAGACAACCTCAAAGCTAATATGGAATTATGATAAGCCAATTTAAGACGAGCATAAACACTGAGACTAAGCATGACATATCATTTTCAGTTTTACACTATTGGGACATAAAAACATGCAGGTATTTTTTTAAAGACAAAAATATGAATGCTAAAAATTTGAATTGAGATGCATGTTAAGTAAGGCCAAATAATAATAATAAAAATACCAGCTAATCCTCCGGATCGTTTTAGAAAAAGGAAGGAGGCCCTTTTTACTTGTTACTTTTTTCTAAAATGGCCGCCATATACACATGCCTTTTTCACCCCTCAGCCCAAATTGGGCTAAGGGGTAGCGTCGTCCGGGCAGGCGTCCAGGCGTCCGTCAACTTTTGGTTTCCGTCAACTTCAAGGAGAACGGCTTGTCCGATTAAATCCATTTTTGCAGTGTGTGTTGGGGTTGAGTAGAGGAAGGTTCATGGGCACGCTGCGATTTTCAATATGGCCGCCACGGCAGCCATCTTGAAATTGGTTTCCATCAATTTCAAGCAGAACGGCTTGTCCGATTAAATTCATTTTTCCAGTGTGTGTTGGGGTTGCGTAGAGGAAGGTTCCTTTCGAAAATGGGCGCACTGCGATTTTCAATATGGCCACCACAGCAGCCATCTTGCATGGACTGAGGGGTTACGCCCGCTTTGTTTATTATTTTTTAATCCTTTCAAAATTATGACACGAGTCATGTATGTACCAGACATGGCAGTATTCTACCCCTAAACAAATATCATAACGTGGATCATATACCCGACATGCACACTCACTAGGCCTATTAAGAACGATCTACAGTTCTAAACAAATATAAATGTATGGCAAAATGCAAAAAACTATATTCATCGTGCAATTTGCTATTTTTAAAAACAGTCCTATTTTGCATCATTTTAATCGGAAGCATGCACGGAATTTTATTGCAGTGGCTACGATGGAACTTACGTCCACAGACATGTACGCAGATCAGTATTGCTCACATATCGCGCATACAATAAATGTCAGGAGAGTGAACGCAAAGTGGCAGTACAGCTCTCGACACATTATTATTATATAGCAGCAGTACACATTATCACATTATAGCAGCAGTACGGCTACAAAAACTCAGTATCAACATCGGGAAAATGATCGATTCAAAGAATGGTGCAAGAGTCATACATGCCAGTATGGATTATTTTTGTTTGACGTTTGACATGATGTTTGACATTTGATGTTTGACAAAATAATGAATAATAAAAAGGAGGCGGCATCAAAAGAGGAAGCAGATCAACTCGTATTTTTGATTTGGCCAAATGGATTTGCCCAAACAATGATACTTTCAGTTTTTTTTGTTATTGCCATACATCACATAATGTAATCAAGAGAATATTTTGGAAAACATGGTATATTCTGTTTTAGGACAACAATTGCAGTTTGGTCCGTCGTCTTGAGCCATGGTCTTATTGATGTTTTTACCTCCACCACCGGAGGTGGATGGAGGTTATGTTTTCACCCCTGTCTGTTTGTCTCTTTGTTTATCTGTTTGTCTGTGAACAGGATAGCTCACAAGGTTGTGGATGGATTCGGTTGAAACTTGGTGTGGACATGTTGGGTGTCTGACGAGGATGAACTGATTAGATGTTGGTAAACATCCAGATCTGGATCTGGATATTAGAATTCTAAAAGTGATTCTTCACCATTGAGAGATAGGGCCAAAAACGATATAAAGCATGATATCTCAAGAAGTTGTGGACGAATTCGGGCGAAACTTGATGGCCTGGATGGATGTCTGACCAGGACAAATAGATTAGATTTTTTTTCAGGTCCGCATCCAGATCCGGCCTATCAGTGGATACAAAACGTAAACTGTTCAGCTTGGCGGAGATATGCGCTCCACCAAGTGCCGTTCTAGTTGGTCTTGTATCCATGGAAGGGAAATCGCCCCAATATGCAGTCATAAAAATACTTTTTAACATTGGAAGATTTTGTGGAATGATATTTCCCACTTTTAGCTCTGTCTCTTGAAAACGTACTGTTCGTTTTCCATCGTGACATTTGAAGAGCTCATGGAGCTGAGGTTGAAAGTTGTGGATTTGACGAGTGCAACTTGTCTCAAAATCTACATACGAGAGCTGTTAGTCTGTCTATGTGTGTGTATCGCCATTTTTCTCAGTGATGGCTGAACAGATCTTCGTCAAACTATCAGAGGTTCATCAGTCACAGATTGGGAGTGTTATAAGCAAAAATAACACGTTCTTTTCTTGGGATTTAAAAAAAATCGCTCTATAGTGCCTAAGCCTTTTTGATTAATGACAGTTATATACAAATACACATTCACATGAAAATAAATACAAAACAATTACCAGACATTTGAACACAAATAATCAAACCATTCCAGAAGCGGTCGAATAATTGAATAATTTGATCTGTCAGTTGAGGGAAGTACACGCCAAAATAGTGGTCATATTTAACTTGTTCAGGATAAATTTCAAAAGAACATTGTTTTTGACGAGTATATTGTTGCTTTATATACGGTATATGAAAACAGTTGTGGGAGATATGTTGAAGGCAGCAGGAAGTTGGGGTGTGAAAAGAAAGACAGAGATCTGTAATCCGGTGGTGAAAGAAGGCCGCATTCCAGTGTATTGGGAACTGAGTACCCTTGTCCCTCTATACAAGGGGAAAGGTGACCCTCTGGACTGTGGCTCATATCGAGCGATAAAGTTATTGGAGCATGGAATGAAGGTATTGGAAAGGGTGTTGGAATGGAGTATAAGGAAGAAAGTGAAGATTGACGAAATGCAGTTTGGATTTATGCCAGGAAGAGGAACGACAGGCACGCTTTTTATTGTAAGGCAGTTGAAGAAGTATATGGAGAAGAGGAAGAAGTTTGTTGATCTGGAGAAAGCATTCGAAAGGGTTCCACGCGAAGTAGTGACATGGGCATTGAGGAAGTTAGGAGTGGAGGAATGCTTGATCAGAGTAGTGATGGCATTGTACGAAAGAGCACGCACAGCTGTAAGGACGAAGGACAGGAACAGTGGTGAGTTTGAGGTGAAGGTGGGAGTGCATCAGGGTTCGGTACCAAGTCCACTACTATTTGTAGCTGTGATGGATGTGCTGGCTCAGAATGTAAAGGAGGGTTTACCGTGGGAGTTGTTGTATGCAGATGATCTGGTGATGATTGCAGAAAGTATGGATGGACTGAAGGAGAAGATGAACAAGTGGAAGGAATGTATGGAGACAAAATGTCTGAAGGTGAATATCGGGAAAACGAAGGTGATGGCAAGTGGTAAAGCATGTGGTGAGGTGGAAAGAACTGGGAAGTGGCCATGTGCTGTGTGCAGGAAGGGTGTTGGAGTGAACTCCATTCAATGAACAATGTGCGCCAAGTGGGTTCATCAAAAATGTAGTGGTCTGAGAGGGTCATTAACCAGTGTGGCAGCTACATTCAAGTGTAAGGTGTGCAGAGAGGGAGCTGCAGATGGAGGAAATGTTCAGTTGGATCTTGGAGATGGCGTGAAGCTGGAAGGTGTGAAAACATTTTGCTACGTAGGAGACATGCTGAATGGAGAAGGTGGATCAGACTCGGCAATGGTTGCTCGAGTGAGATGTGCATGGAAGAAGTTTCGGGAACTGAGTGACGTGGTGACGAGGAGGGGAGTGTCGTTGAAGCTGAAGGGAAAGGTGTATGCTGCATGTGTGAGAAGTGATTTATGGGAGCGAGACATGGGTAATGAACGTAGAGCAGCAACGAAGGCTGAAAAGGGTGGAAATGCGAATGGTTCGGTGGATATGCGGAGTATCATTGAGAGAGAGGAAGACAAATGATGAATCGCGAAAGATGATGGGAATAGAGCCTGTGATGGATGCTGTGAAGAGAAAAAGGTTGAGGTGGTTTTGGTCATGTGTTGAGGAAGGATGAAAGTGACTGGTTGAGAAGAGTGATGGAAATAAATGTGGAAGGAAGTAAAGGATGGGGAAGGCCGAGAAAGACTTGGCTAAAGGTGTGGTGGAAGAAGAAATGCGGGCAAGGGGTTAACAAGGGGAGATGTAGAAAAATAGGGCAAACTTGAGAACATTGTCATGGGGCCCGCAAGGCTAACCCCTGCTCTAGCAGGGAAAATGGCCTTAAAATGCCTGTTGTTGTTGTTGTATATGAAAACCTTTCTATTGCGGTTGTAAATGGGTCACCCTGTGAAAGTGAATTGTGTGTCTCATCCTTTGGAGTTCAATAAACATGCAAGTAATGTTGTATCCTTCAAGACACCTGTTCAGCACCATCTCAAGTCATCCCATCCAAAACCATGATCTTTTCTAACCCATTTCCCCTCCCAAGCCCACTTCTTTTTTTTCTTTCCAATTTTTCCTTCTGTCTCTGCGATTGAGAGTTTGCGGCTGTATCAATCTTGTTCACCACATGTGTTCTCTCCCCTTGCCGTCATACTTCCCCACATCCGTTATTTCTCCAAGTCCCCCTCCCTCTATTTTGTCCCTCGTCTGTGTTGGTCACCCCTTTCATTTTCTAATGTTATTTTTGTTCTGTTACATCCTGATCCATTCTGTGTACACGCTCCTCCACAAGTCTCAACAGTATACGAAAAAAATTAAAATTGCCCAATCCCCTGCCAACTATGCATGGTTAACTAAGGTTGAAGCCAGTAAAAAAAAGAAAAAAAAAAGAGTATCCTGAGAGGATCACCATGACCTTTATTCCATTCACAAAGCTTAAATTGGGATTTTTGAAGTGTTCCTTCATAATGTCAGTGGCACCAAATCAGTAGAACATGAGGGGCCATTATCTTGATGGTTGAGCGTACATCAAGTCCTTCGGTAGCCTATGTCATCAGTTGACTCCCATGATGAAATATCATTGTATATCATGGATAAGTGGTTCATTTTCTAATTGTCAACAGCCAGTTTTGTCAAAGGTGGTTGAGGCTTTGTGATAATTGTGTATGATTAGGAATTGTACCTCACAGCTTTAATGAAGACAATTCACAGATTTATTTATTTCGTTTTATATATGTCTGGCAGGATGGCATAGAAGTACACACACTTGCCTCTAAGCTGTGTAGCCTGGGTTTGAATCTCTACCCAGCTGGAAACTATCATCCCGGTGTTTGACAGGCAGGGTTATTGATAGTGCGTGCCGTCCCTTGGATGGACGTTAAACAGGTGTCCCTTCTTCTGGCATTAGTTGGTGGACATTAAAGACCCCACGGTGTACTTTGCGAAGAGTAGGCGACCTATCGCAGGCACTATGGCTAAATTCCTGCACCAACTAGTGCTGGGAAGGCAATGTCAAACCACCCAGTATAACTCCTGCTCAGGAAGCTGCTTCGGCAGCATCGCCGCTCTGCAAAGAATATCAGATACAGCACAGCCTTTGGACAAAATAACTGCAGTCAAGCGCTTCCTATAGCCATGAATGAGCTTCCTACACATCTCTACTGGCAGTTTGGCCCACTCGTCTTGTGCAAATTGCTCCAGTTTTACCAGATTTGAAGGGTGCCTTCTCCCAACTGCTGTTTTCAGATCTCCCCACAGGTGTTCAATGGGATTTAGATCTGGACTCATTGCTGGACACTTCAGAACAGTTTAGCGTTTTGTCTTGAACCATTCCTGGGTGCTTTTTAAAGTGGGTTTGGGGTCATTGTCCTGCTGCAAGACCCATGACCTTCGACAGAGACCCAGCTTTCTGACACTGGGTTGATCTCCTGATTTCATGATGCCATGCACACATTCAAGGCACCCATTACACAAGGCAGCACAGCAACCCCAAATCATCACTGAACCTCCTCCATGTTTGACTATAGGGAAGGTGTTCTTTTCTATGAAGGCTTCATTTTGGTTTTTGTAAAAATGGAGATGATGTGCTTTACGAAAAAGCTCTAATTTGGTCTCATCTGTCCACAGGACATTCTCCCAGAAGGATTTTTCCTTGTTCAGGTGGGTTTTGGCAAACTCCAGTCTGGCTTTCTTATGTCTCCCTCAGCAGCTGGGTCCTCCTGGGTCTCCTACCTTAGAACCCCCTTTCAGTGGGTTGGCGACGGATGGTGCTAGTTGAAACTGTCATACCTTGTGTCTGAAGGTCAGCTTGAATCTGTTTGGCAGTTGATCGAGGTGCTTTCTCCACCATTTGAACAATCCTTCGCTGCAATCTTCGATCAAGTTTTCTCTTTTGGCCACGTCCAAGGAGGTTGGCTGCAGTGCCATGGGCCTTAAACTTCCTGATAACATTGTGAACGGTGGACACAGGAGCATCAAGGTCTCTGAAGATTGAATTCTAGCCTTGAGGTTGTCCAAGCTTGTCTTAAATCTTGTGTCTGACCTCCTCAGACAATTCTCTGGTTTTCTTTCTTTTCTCAATGCTCATTGTACTGCACACATTAACACAAAACAGCAGAATGACTCCTTTTCTTTATTCAAACAGGTTGACTAAGTGATTTTTACTTTGCATGCACCTGCAACTCACCACTGGTGAGTTCAAATCTAAAGTAAAGGAGAATCACCTGCTTGAAATCTAATTATTTCTAACAACTTCTAAATGGTGCCAATAATATTGTACGGGCCATTTTAGGGATTATGTGTGAAATAAGCTAAGACTTAGTAATTTTTTCAGCTTTTTTTGTTTTGTTCCTCTGCAAACCAAAGAAATACATATGTGGATACCAAAATATTTTTTAATTTCAACAATTTTCTGGGAAAAATGGTGCATTATTTGAAATAATTGCAAGGGTGCCAATATTTTTGGCCACGATTGTACCTTAGTGAAGTCAGGAATGTATAGTTTAGCATGGACTGTGTGTGAGAAGAATCTCCATGTAAATTAGTACAGAATCTGTACAGAATAAGATCGTATATGTGTCTCCATGAGAGGGGTGGAGCTATGCTAATTAGGTAGGGCTTAAGGATAATTCCCAGTGTGTAATTGCCCCTGTGATTTTTCTCTTTTGTTTTATTTCATCAAAACTCGGCCAGCTAAGCAATCGGCCTCATTGTTACGACAACAGCCATTAAACCGACAAGCCCGACAGAAACACAGCACATTCCATCGGGCAAGTTAACCACACCCACGACTCGTTACGGAGAGACCACACCCAGAGCGTCGTGATTGGTCCAGAGGACATGGAGTGGTGTTGATGGAGCTGGACGATTGGTCAGGGGTGACGTTGGAGGTTGAATGTCCGAGAGGGAGAAGAAGATGTCTCTCCCTTGCTCGTTATCTTTGTTCATAGTCGCGTGAGGGAACGGCTGCACACACATACACACATATATATATATATACATACAGACTTGGCATTTAATATGGAATATATATTTTTTCTTGACTTGGGTTTACTTTCTTAACTCAGTATATCAATCTGGTGAGTTTCTTTTACACTTTGGTGATTTATTTGTTAAAAGAACCATGTCACTGATTGTCTGTCACAGCAAGAAGTCAATAACAGGATTATATCACAGGTGGCGTGGCAAAATGTACGGACAGGTGCATTTGATGATTGGCTTCACAGTTGGGTATACAAGGGTTGTTGCGTTCTGTATTAGTGGAAAACAATTGCTGCACGTCTCCAAAAGTTATTGCTGCTTCCTCTGGAGATGGTCCGTCAACTCGACAATGCTGTTTGTCATAGAGTGGTGGCTTTACGAAATTACGGCATGAAACAGTGTGCTGTTGCTCGGCAGTATGGCATCACTCAAGGTCAGGTGTCAAAGATCCTGAAACGAAATGCTCAGAGGGGTGTCCCTACTCCAATACCGAGGCCAGGATGTCCCCGCAGAACCACAAGGAGGGATGATCGCCAGCTGCACCGGTTAGTCCGCAATGGCCGTACCAAGTCAGCTAATCGGCTTAGGGCTGAGTGGCAGCAACTGACAAATGTGCCTGTATCCAGAAGGCTAGTCAACCAACGACTGGTTCAAGCAGGCTATCTTGCCAGGCGTCCCCTGAGAAAGCCACGCCTGACCAGACAACACCGCCAGCGCCGATTGCAGTGGGCCAGAGAGCACCGTCAATGGCAGCCAGGACACTGGAATCACGTGATCTTCAGTGACGAGTCTAGATTTCTGGTCTATCGTCAAGATGGCCGCATCCGAGTGTGCAGACAAGTGCATGAAGCCTACAACAAAGATTGTATAGTGCCAAGAGTCCAAGCTGGAGGTGGTGGGGTGACCGTTTGGGCTGCTTTTCATGCAGGGGGCAAAACTGACCTGGTTGTTCTGAATGGAAACCTGAACCAGTTCAAGTACAGGGCCATTCTGGAAGAAACATTGCTTCCATTTGCTCGTGCAGCCTTTCGAGGAAACTTTGTCTTCCAAGATGACAACGCACGGCCTCATCGTGCTCGCATGATCCAACACTTTCTTGCTGACCATGGTGTAGAGCATATGGAGTGGCCTGCCATGTCCCGGATATGAATCCGATAGAGAACTTGTGGGCAGAATTAACTGTCACACAGACTTCTCGTGTATTTGGTAGCAGAAGAGGCACTGTATCATCTTCGGTGCAGGACCCTGTTCGAGCACCCAGTTGAAAACTATAAAGGTATTGACTATCGAATAAATGAATGACCCCTTTGGATCTCTGAGTGATTTTTTAATTAGACTAGAAGTCCATGACTCCATGGATAATATTCTTGGGGCAAATTTTTTTTATTTAAGTCAATCATTTCAATTAAAAATTAAATATTATTTCCTCAGGTCGGACGGCCTCTTGACGAAGAGAAACAATTGCTGTTTGAGAACTTGTGCAAATGGATGGATGAAGAAGTGGAACACGGTGTGACAACTCTCGCAGAGATCCACATGAAGATGGTAGAGCTTGACCCAACCGAGGACAAAAGTCTGGCATACGGCCGGCGATATCTGAAAACAAAGCTTCAGCAAGAGTACAATGAGTCTCTCTACTTCACGTCGGAAGAGAAAAGAGCGGACATTGTGTTACATACACGTCTGTGACGCAGTGCATACATAATTAACTTCTCGTATTCGCCCTTCAAGTTCTTCCAAAGTCGTTGGTTTGGTACAGTAGACTTGCTCTTCTACCCAACCCCAAAGAAAAAAGTCACATGGTGTTAAGTCAGGGCTCCTGGCTGACCACTCATACGGACCACGACGACCCATCCATCTCCCAGGGAAGTGGGCATTCAGCCATTCACGAACAACGATAGCAAAATGTGGAGGAGCGCCATCTTGCATGAAAATCAAATCTTCAACATTCGCCGAAGCACTGATAATTGGCCAGATTTCGTCTTGCAGCATGGTGAGGTACCTTTTGGCATTCATGGTATTGCGAAGAATGAAGGGACCTACAATCCTTTCCGAAGTCATTCCACACCACACCGTTACCTTGGGCCGATATTGCGTTTTTTCAGAAATAACACGAGGATCTTCTCCTGCCCAGTAATAGCAGTTGTGACGGTTCACAAACCCACCGATGTGAAATACCGCTTCATCAGACCAGAGGATATTTTTAAAGAGATCAGACCAATCTTCATACCACTAGCTGGGCACGCTCCTGCAGGGTAAGACGTCCAGCCATGTTTGTAGGGCTTCCGAATTTCAAACAAAAAATAATCTGAAAATAAACCAACAGATTAAATTCTCATACATTAAGGAACAAACACTAAAAATTTGAGAAAAATATTACAATAAATAAATAATTTCTAAATATTTTAAAATAGGGAGTTACTTTTCAATCACCCTGTATATACATATGTATGTATATATATATATGTACTGTATATATATATATATATATATATGTATATATATATATATATATATATATATATATATATATATATATATATATATATATATATACACATACATACATACATACATACATACATACATACATATATATATATATATATATATATATATATATATATATATATATATATATATATATATATACATACATACATACATACATACATACATACATACATACATACATACATACATACATACATATATATATATATATATATATATATATTGTTATGGTTTTGCGAAGCCCGTTCCCTTACCAAGGGGAGATTAAGCCCCATGTTCTCCTTCGGTCTTCGAACCGCGAGACTGAGTCGCCACTTCCGGGCAGACGTGGAAAAGGGTCTCGGGACAATTTCGCACGTACCGAAGTACCCACGCCGTCGCTGAAGCGTGGATCGAGTCTCGCACGAACCACGCGTAATGGAGTACAGTCATACCCCGTTTTACGTCATTTCGACCTATGTCAAATCCGACTTTATGCCACTCTTCTCGAGTAAATTTCAGTTCAGCGAACGTCATTATGTGTGACTTTACGTCACTCCTACGGACGTGAAAAAAAAAAAATTCCTTAAAAATATATTTAAAATAAATAAAATAGTACATTAATTAACAATAAAAGAAGCTAAAAAACAATTTAAAATGCAATAAAAAGCACATTTAAAAAAAAATGTACGTACAGTATACTGTACATATGCGCAACTGCTGGTTGTCATTCAAAACAGAGGCGACGTACAGTATTCCTTTACTGTGTCTGTGTTAGCCATGGGTCCTAAGAAGGATAGTGCTCGTGTTTCCAAGCGTAATTTGGTTACGATGGAAGATAAGTTAAATCTGATTAAAAGGTATGAAAAAGGTGAAAAAGTGTTGGTGATAGCGCATAGACCTTATCGCGAATCGGAACCGCAATGCGTCATGGGATCGGAAAAGGGGCAATAGCGCCGCCTGCGGTCGCTGTCACTTTGACAGACTGCTTGTTTACATTGACACACTAGTGATCCTTACCACTTTAAACTACTTTTAGGACTTTTTTACTGTGACAAATTAACAAATTAACTGTGAACTGTGATCAGCTCACGAGTCAAGTATTTGCAAGCCAAGGACACCGTCGCAAAACTGAAAGCCGCTATTGCAGTATGTAACAAGAAGCTTACTGTTTCGGATGTACCAAACTGTGATGAACTTGTGAAACTTTATACAGGTTTACCTAGTTATGACCTGTTTAAGTGGTTATTAGCAGAAGTATCCCCTCATGCACAGAACCTTCATTATTATAAGGGGAAATTATCAATGGAAGACAAGACCTGGCAAATAAACAATACTACAAAACTCGGAGTTTAGCGATCTCAATCTTTAGAGGATCAACTACTCATGACACTCATGAAGCTTCGGCTTAATCTTCGCGAGGTGGACCTCACATTTCGCTTTGGATTAGGACAAAGCACCGTCTCCCAAGTTTTGTTCGCAAGTGTACAGCCAATATAAGTCAAGACCTACTCTCAGGTGCCTTGTTGGTATTACACCTAGCGGAACAATTTCATACATTTCCAAACCTACAGGAGGAAACACGTCAGACAAAAAAATTGTAAGGATGACGAACATTGTAGACAAGCTCCAGCCCGGCGATATTTGTATGGCCGATCGAGGTTTCAACATTCAGGAACTGTTCTTGCATGAGCTGGTTTTTCTCTTCTCCAATGGGAACCCCCTTTCCCTCAAATATTTCTTTAAATCGCTGGATTTTAATGCCAAAAAACGCTGAATTTCTTTCACATTAGCCATCTTCCTTTCCGTAAACACAGCGTCGATCGTAGACAGACGCTTCCTCTTCTGGGTTCGTGTTTACGTTTGCCCCCTTTTCGAATCCCATCATGCTTTGCGGTGGAGCGCCCTCTGTTGATATTTACCGATTCTCGATAAGGTCTATGCCTTAGGGCTGCCACGGTCGATGGTATCGACCATCATTCATGATGGGGAACGTATTCTCGCATACGTCACTGAAAAAGCACCGCCAGCTAAGACTGCTAAAATGTGTGTTTGTGTTCAGAAGAGACGCCATGTTTAAGGTGAATAACATAATCTTATTAATTTTATTTATTATTCTTTACAAATTCATTTATTAATTGTGTTCATTACTCATTAAAAATGTTCAGACATAGATATGGTGGCGGCCATCTTGGATTTTGACGTGGCGACCCAATTTACGATAGCCTTCTTCCTTATGCCTCGGTACACCCACGCACCAGATTAGAAGTTGGCACTTTGCTTATCTTTCGAGATATTCCGCTCACGAGGTTCAGATATTCAGATGCAATCAGATATTCCCTGTTTGTCGTAAAAGGCGGCAAAAAGGGTTGGCGTCAGGAAGGGCATCCGGCCGTAAAACATTGCTTCAAAAAGGGGACCGAAAAACAACAACAACCACGGTTCCCGAAAAAGGCCAACCCCCGCTTGCGGGGAAAAATGGCCTCTAAAGGTGGTTATATTACTCATTAAAAATATGACTAAAATGTGTTTTTAGTGTTCTTTAAGGATTAGCGATAGTTATATACTTTCGCGAGTTATTTACTCTAGTTTTACGGTGTTTGTCTTCATTTTAAGGCATTACGCCCGGTTTACGTCAAAAACAGAGTTACGTCACGGCTTATGGAACCAATTAATGACGTAGGCCGGGGTATTACTGTACACGCGAGCGGATGGCGTACCACGTGTCCGTGCTGTTACCTTGCTATTGGAACCCGATCAGAGCGATCTAATTCATAACATGCTAAGTCAATGATGGAAGAGACGAAACGGTTGAATCAAAGGAATAACAGATTTAATTATTATTTACACAATGCACAATGGTAGAAGAAGAAGAAGAGACACAGGGCAGTCTTAAGCAGTCGTAATTTTACCCAGGCAATGCGCCCTCTCACACATACAGGGAGTTGAAGGAAGAATGTTCATGCGCTGAACGCGCCGGCTTCGGTCCTCCAGGAATAGCTCACCCGGCGTGGCCCTCTGGCGGTCACCGCACGTATCCCGGCGAAGGCAGGCAGGCAGGTGGGAAAATCCTCGCAGCGCGTATCTCGGCAAAGGCAGGCAGGCGGGAAAATACGCGCGTCTGTGGCCCGGCGCGGCTGTCTTTCATTGCGCGATTAATACAACTGCGCGAAGCGCGGGGAGCAGGGCAAAGTTTGTATCCCAACGTTTGTACCAACTGCGAACTCTCGTATATATGGCCCCGACTGATAAATCGTCTGCCTTAAAACTCAACGAGCACCCCTCCCCTCATAACTGAGGCGGAGGCTCTGTGCACAGGGTTATATTGCCACGCCCTTAGCCCGCATCGAATGTTCCAAACCACGTCTTTTGACGCAGTGCTAAGCCACTCCCTTCGAGCCCTGATTGGCGGCTTGTGCTTAACGGCCACTCCCACGTCTCTTGTCCCGCCTCCCTTCGGCCTGCCTCGACTTATCAGGCCGGCCTCGTGGTAGTTTGCGCCAAAAACCAAAGCAATGAGGCGGCATAAAGCATTGGAAGGACCTAACTCTCATTATTCTACTCAACGCAAAACTACACATCGGAAAGGTCTACGCTTACACTTACTAAGGAATAACTGATCTTAAACGAGGCTACATGTTGTAGTGTGACTAACTATGAGGGGGAAATTAAACTTTTATTGCAAAAACACAAAAGCGCAACTATATATATATATATATATATATATATATATATATATATATGTATATGTATATATATATATATATATATATATATATATATATATATATATATGTATATATATATATATATATATATATATGTATATATATATATATATATATGTATATATATATATATATATATGTATATATGTATATATATATGTATATATGTATATATATATATATATATGTATATATATATATATATATGTATATATGTGTATATATATATATATATATATATATATATATATATATATATATATATATATATATATATATATATATATATATATATATACACACACACATACATATACACATACACACATACAGACTTGGCATTTAATATGGAATATTTTTTTTGTGGGGGTGAACTTACTTTTCAAGATGACTTAGAACCAGAAGTTCATTGGAATTATGTTGAAATTATTCTAGATTTTGTTAATGTGACCTTTAAAAGAAACAAAAACCACATTTGACATTTCGAAGCAAATAAATTGATCCTCGAAAGTGATGTAAACTGATATCGAACTCAATTCACGGACAGTACTGTGTTAAACTTCTGTACGTTTTCCAGAAGTATCTTTTTCTTTTGCACATTAGCCAAATTTTTTAACAAAAACAAAAGTTAAATTACGACTGAGATTACGGACAGTAAAATTACAGTTCAGTACTTCGTGTAACCCCCACGAGCATTCAGTAGAGCACGTACACGTTGAGGCATGCTGTTCACGAGATTTGCCAAGGTTTGGACAGGAATTGCTTGCCATGCAGTTACAATAGCCTGCTGCAATTCACGCACAGAGGCAGGCTGCTGGTCCAAGTTGTCGATTTGACGCGTTAATTCTGCCCACAAGTTCTCTATCGGATTCATATCCGGGGACATAGCTGGCCGCTCCATATGCTCTACACCACGGTCAGCAAGAAAGTGTTGGATCATGCGAGCATGATGAGGCCGTGCATTGTCATCTTGGAAGACAAAGTTTCCTCGAAAGGCTGTACGAACAAATGGAAGCAATGTTTCTTCCAGAATGGCCCTGTGCTTGAACTGGTTCAGGTTTCCATTCAGAACAACCAGGTCAGTTTTGCCCCCTGCATGAAAAGCAGCCCAAACGGTCACCCCACCACCTCCAGCTTGGGCTCTTGGCACTATACAATCTTCGATGTTGGCTTCATGCACATGTCTGCGCACTCGGACACGGCCATCTTGACGATAGACCAGAAATCTAGACTCGTAACTGAAGATCACGTGATTCCAGTGTCCTGGCTGCCATTGACGGTGCTCTCTGGCGCCCTGCAATCGGCGGTGTTGTCTGGTCAGACGTGGCTTTCTCAGGGGACGCCTGGCACAATAGCCTGCTTGAACCAGTCGTTGGTCGACTAGCCTTCTGGGTACAGGCACATTTGTCAGTTGCTGCCACTCAGCCCTAAGCCGATTAGCTGACTTGGTACGGCCATTGCGGACTAACCGGTGCAGCTGGCGATCATCCTTCCTTGTGGTTCTGCGGGGACGTCCTGGCCTCGATATTGGAGTAGGGCCACCCCTCTGAGCATTTCGTTTCAGGATCTTTGACACCTGACCTTGAGTGATGCCATACTGCCAAGCAATAGCACGCTGTTTCATGCCGGAATTTCGTAAAGCCACCACTAAATGACAAACAGCATTGTCGAGTTGACGGACCATCTCCAGGGGAAGCGGCAATAACTTTTGTAGACGTGCAGCAGTTGTTTTCCACTAATACAGAACGCAACAACCCTTTTTTAACCGATTGTGAAGCCAATCGTCAAATGTACCCGTCCGTACATTTTGTCACACCACCTGTGATATAATCCTGTTATTGACTTCTTGCTGCGACAGACAATCAGTGACATGGTTCTTTTAACAAAGAAATCACCGAAGCGTAAAAGAAACTCACCAGATTGATATACCGAGTTCAGAAATTAAACCCAAGTCAAGAAAAAATATATATTCCATATTAAATGCCAAGTCTGTATATATGTGTGTGTGTGTGTGTGTGTGTGTGTGTGTGTGTGTGTGTGTGTGTGTGTGTGTGTGTGTGTGTGTGTGTGTGTGTGTGTGTGTGTGTGTGTGTGTGTGTGTGTGTGTGTGTGTGTATATATATACACATATATATATATATATATATTGTTACAGATACGACTTTGATGGTATGGTGGGCCGAGCGGGATGGCCGCCGTATCCGTACAAGTTACCCGATTGTGCCCGAATGTTAACTAATCGCGCTACGCTGGCTCAATAGGAAAGAGAAGACACCCGGCTGGGTTATAATGACACAATACGACACCAGGGGTTCAGTTCTCAAGTATATTCGTACGGAAAAAGGTTAGATTACAACTACAAGAGGGACAGCATAGGAAGACAGGCACTTAGACACACTCTTATATTAACCCTAGACAGACCACAGATAAACGGGACAACGCTGACTCACACGGGATTTGATGGCAAGGAAAGCGGCAGTCGATGGCTCAGGTGCACCTGGCTCAGGGACAGAATCACGTACGGTGGTGTCCAGCAGATGCGGGGAGGTCGCTCAGCGCTCGTGGGTCGCGACTTTGGTGGAGATGCCGGGGAGGTCGCTCAGCGCTCGGGAGGGTCGCGACTTTGGTGGAGATGCCGGGGAGGTCGCTCAGCGCTCGGGAGGGTGGCGTCTTGTCCTTCCAAGCTCGGGGCGCATCTAACGTCACGTCCGGCGCGGGGCCGCGTATATCCGGCGGGGGGTGACACGCCCTCGGCTCGTTAGCGCCGCCCCAGATGGCATCGGCCCATGGCTTCTCATTGGGTGCGGGGGTTACCGGCTCCGCCCTTGACGAGGGGCCGACAGGGAGCCCCTTCGTGGTAACCCCGTGGAGCGCGTGGTCAATGGCGGCTAACCGAGCCGGAAGGAGGACGCCCACTCCCCATGCCGTCACCGCGCCGCCCCCCTCTTTTGTTGTTGTTGTTGTAGTTGGCGCTTCTTCATGGGGAAGAGATGCGGAGAGGTATGGGGAGGTCCTAAACTTCCTAACAGGTGCCATATAATCACATTCTGGTGCAACGAAGAGTCATAATTAATGGAAACAAGTCCTTAACTGACATAGATTAAGAATAACTAGCAAGATGTCCTATAATTGTCTACGTGTGGTGCGGGGGACCTGGGCACGACATTTAATGGGGGGATGAAGGGGAAGATCGGCTCTAATGGGTGTTGTTTACAGACAATGGGACTAGGGAATGGGGTAAGGGAGAGTTGGGGAGTATCGGAGAAAATAGGGGAATATTTACAAGCGGATATGGAGGCCAAATTCCATATTCGCAACATTGCACCCTTCTCTACCCTCGGGGCGTCCCGACCCGATAAATTTTTACCTACTTTAGTGTGGCACGCAATGTAGTTCCCTCTACTATTAACTCTACCCTGAGTGCGACAGTTTTACAGATATTCACAAATGAGTAAATATGTCCCCCTGCGACGTTGCACCCTTCTCCTCACAGAAACACACCCACAGGATAACCGAATCCGGAAAGAATTCTCAAACTAAACATACAGCCGGTAGGGAGCATTATTTACAAGACTACGCTGCTATTTACACTACGATCCAGGACCTGTTTTTGGAGGAACACATGCAGATGTTATGCATAGAGAGAGCGCGCTTGCCAACATCGATACACCAACCCACGAGTGCTCTGTGGCCGACGGCCTTTAATAACGTGCAGAGCACCCTTTCCCGAGCATCAACAGCACCACCCCACCACCAATCGGTGCAGTCACCATTGTTCAATGAAATAAAAATAACTTCAACAACCCCTAACCCTGCAGGTGTCTCTTGCTCTTCTTGTGGTGCACTTGGTGTTTAACTAAAAGTGGTTCACCTGTATGGCATAGGTGCCACGTTGACCCATAGGTCCATCCCCGGGTGGTGCTTGGCCGCAAACGAACTGCGGTCCATTGTGGGTGGCCACAAACATTGCGGTCCATATGGTGTACCGATCCAGGCAGCGAACAGCGAAAGTGCAGGCCCACAACTGCGTCGCCAGCACCTCTCTCTCCTCTCTCTCTACCCCAAAGCCAGATCCTCGGAGGTGGGAGACAAAAACAAGACAAGCGAGCAAGGTGGTAAGGGCGCAAAAGTGCACGCAATGCAAGGTGATGCACACTGGGGGCACATGGGAACCAGGTGAGACAGGTACGTTCCTACCGTACGCCCCCCCCACCAGGTAACCTACATGGCCCCTCCCTTACCCCTTACTGTATCAACAAAACACAACACTACCCATAAACATCTACTTTACAAATCCACAAACATCCCTACTGTCTTCCCCGTTCCTCCCATATACCAAATTCGTCTTCTCTCCCTCCTAACCAATCAAATTTGCCATTTTCAACTCTCATCAAAATTTGCCATTTCCAACTCAACATCAAAATTTGCCATCACCAATTCATCATCAGTCCCTCCTAGGGAGGGAGAGATGGAATCACCCCAATGTCTCATCCACGTCGTGATGCGTCTCACAAATCCAACAGCAATTCTCATTTCCTGCACAAAACAAAGAAAACACAGGTGTGGAGTCATCATCATCACCACAGGTAAGTGGTTGCGTATGGTGCGACAGGTTCATCAATCCTAACTATCTCCTAAATGACTTTAACAACTTTACACTACCCGGGGTCTCTCTCCGGCCAAACCATTGGCCCTCTTACACTATGGGTTCTAAAAACCAATTCCCATTGGCCAAACTGTGGTGCTCTTCAATTTGGGGTCTCACTCCCCCGATTCATCTCCCGGTGCCCTCGTACAATTTCTGGGCTGTGGCGTGTACCTCTCCCAGTGGGTCTACCCACCTGCACACCTCCACCACTGCAGTTGCCTCCGAGCTTACCTGCTCCTCACCCTAACCTAACTACCTGGGGAAGGCCCTCTGGCTCTCTCCCCACTCCGTGCCCTCTCTGGCACTGGGCTGCCCGATCCACACCCGGGATCCTCAGGCACCCACTCACAACTACCGGCTCCCAGAGCCCACCTGCGGCCTCACCTGGCCGACATCCTCACAGTGGTGGAGTGCCCAACCAACTACACACACTAACAGGCTACACGCCCAGCCATTTCCACAACACTAATGCACCCATTCACAACACCATTCTGCAACCGCACCACAAATGCCAATATCCAACCACAATTTACCTGCACCCTCTACCTAACACTTACACTACCCGCCCCGGGTGCTCGTGAAAGGGGTCCACTCTTCCCCCATCCACACCTTCGCACCATGCACACCACTCCGTACCACTCACTCCAACTCTCTCCACACACCTGTACCTGCACACCTGTGCTCTCACACCTGGTGCCACCTGCACCCTTCTCTCCCCAAGCGCATTCGCGCTGATCCACACACTCACTACTCATACACTGCTCCACACACCTGTCCAGTTGCACACCTGTGCAATCACACCTGTTCAATTCTCACACACACGCGGCATCATCTCATCTAACTACTCCCTTCTGAAACTTGCGCTTCCCAGTCGTCCCTTTAAACTATTGCGCTCCCTCGTCATTATCATCCATACTAATCTACCTGCGTCCCCACTACAGGTATCAGTCACTAACTAAACTTAACGTTACCTACTGTCATCTTCGCTAGATCCCTATCAATATCCTAACCCACCCGGGCTAGTTTTCACTGCCATACACCCCATAAGCTATTGCTCCTTTGCCCCACCTGGGAAGGATGGTGGATTTGCCATCCCACCACATCGGGGGTCTCTCACTACCAATTTTGCACATCAAATTTCAACAAATTAAAAATTTGCCAATCACTACCCATCATCTGCCAATCACTACTGCCAATCCCTTGCCAATCATCAAATTTTGTTTTTCTCCAATTTTGGGTCCAAAACACTAACCTCATCACCCAGTCTACTCACTAATACCTCTCGGTGCGCCAATCCCTGTCCAAAGCCCGGCTTCGTAAAGCCAAGCCATGAATGCTGGTTGTTCTGTGCCAGCGGCTGGGTGCGTCCCGCATTCGGTGCAGGGAAGGAGGTTTACCCGGGCCGAGATCCCACGCACCATCTCGGCACGGAGCCATCCAATGCCCCGATCTCGACCTGCCGGCACGTCTCACCAAAAAGTGGTCGCCATGACGACCCTTTCTATCGGGCTGCCCGCTCCGCCTAGTGGAGCACGGACGCGGCCGTTCAAAGCGAGGCCCAGCACGCACCGAGGGCCCGATTCGGCTATAAGTCGTTCTCAACTCTACCCCGTCTAACGTCGATGCTTCACCTGCATGCTTACATCCCGCAGCCCGTTCCTTGCTCACACATCCAGCCGTTTCCATGCTCCTCGTACCTTTCCTTACACACCCAGGTACACCCATTCCACTCACAGCCTTGGTCACACACCTGACCACCGAACACTTTGGCACACATTCGTTGGTCGCACACCTCACCAATACACCTCTTCGCGCCCCCTCCTCGGTCACCTCCTCTGTGACAATCACAGGTGTGCTCTCATTCGCACACCCAACCACGTGCCTCACCACCAACTCCAGCGTGCATTCCCACTCACGCTCTACCATTCCAGGTGTGCATCCTTCCATCCCAGGTGTACATCCTCGCTCACCTGTCACAACTAACTCACGCTCCATGTCACTCTCACTACTTTCACCTCCACTCGTGACAACGCACTCACCCTTACTCTTGACAGCACACTCTTTCCCCATGCACCCGTCCGTCACACACCTTTCTCGCGCACACTCTCCCGTTACACCCTCTGTAACACTCACCACAGGTGGACACTCTTCCTTACTTCTGACAGCGCACTCTTTCCTCATGCACCTGTCCGTCACACACCTTTCTCGCGCACACTCCTGCGCACACTCTCCCGTCACACCCTCTGTAACACTCACCACACCACGCTTCCATGTGCTCCCTCGCACACGCGCTACGACCGACTCACTCTCGCCAGCACACTCACTCCTTGGTACACACTTTTTCCTCACACACCCCAGAGTCGGACTTTCTTGCACACCTCCATTTTCGCACACCAGACCTGTCGCACACTTCACCCACGGCCTCTCACGAACACCCGGGTCCATCTCGACCCCCAAGCTCCTTAAATCCCCTGGCGCATCATACGCACGACCATATTGGTCACCACTTACACCGGGTCCTCTTCCTCTTCGCTTCTCCTCCATCACCTGCGAATCCCTCATCCGCTTAATGAGCACATCATCACGATCCAAACACAGACTCTGGACCAATTCTTTTACCTCCTCTTTTATCTCTTTCTTATCCTCTCTCCGTCGCTTTTTAATTTCGCTCACCCCTTCTTCCACTTCTTCTAATTTTTGCTTCATCTCCTTCATCTCTTCGTGCGCCCCTTTAAGTTCTTCCTCTAACTCCACTTTATTTTTTTCTATGTGCTCCCGCACCTCCCGCTCTTTAACCTCCATTACCTCTACCACCTTGTCCAGCCTTGTTGTCAGTCCCTCACGTACCATCTGACACTCTTTTTTAATTACCCCTACGTCCTTTTTCATCTCCTTCTGCGTCGATTTTAAACCCTCTATTACCGCTGTGTTCTTCTTTACCTGGTCCCCCAACTCCTTTTGTCCCACTGTCAGTTGTTCTACTCCCAGCGTCAACTCCTCTATACCACCTTGCAATTTTACAGTCCCCTTTCTCACCTCTTTCTCCATGCGCTCCTTACAGTGCCTCACCTCCTCGCGCACTCCTCCGACTTCCTCACTCACTCCTCTTCTGATCTCCTCTCCCATCACTTGCATCTCCTGCCCAGATGCCACCCTCATCTGCTCCATTTCCTCCCTGTGAGCATCCAGTTTGGTTTCTACCCCCATTCTGACCCCCTCTATCTGCTGCTCCATTTGTTTAACTTCCCTTTCCGCTTGGTCCCTCATGTCCCTCAATTTGCCTTCCATACTGTTTTCTAACCCCTCTAACCCATTTTTCACTCCCTCTATCTGATTCTCCTGGGCAGCCATTCTATTTTCTACCCCCGTTAACCCATGTTTCACCTCTTTTATCCCGTTGTCTAACCCCTCAAAATTATTGTCTAACTTCCCAATTTTCTTGTCTAACTCCTCAAAATTATTGTCTAACTTCCCAATTTTCTTGTCTAACTCCTCAAAATTATTGTCTAACTTCTCACCGGTACCCCTCATTTGGCCCTCTAATCGCCCACTATCAACCCTCATTTGCTCACTCTGAGCATCCATCCGGTTCCCCATTACCCCCATTTGGTCCTCCAATCGCTCACCCAATCGCTTACTATCAGCCCTCATTTGCTCACTATTAGCCCTCATATCGTCCTTCTGCAGGTTGAGGGACGCCTGCATTTGCGCCATAAATTGCTCCATGAGGGCCTGCATTTGGGCCATCCCTCCCACTTGTGCAGCGGGTGCGGCCGCCGTAGCTACTTGCGAGGCGTCATTTCGCGCGCCCGTTACCTCGTGCGTGACGACGCTATTTTGCGAATCTGCTACCCCCGCTGTTTCGCTCTCCTCATGTCCCTCATGTCCCTCAATTTGGTCCTGGACCGACCCTGCTTCACTCTCCCTAACCGGACCCCAGCCGTCTTGATCCGCCATAGCGCGACTTTCAAAATTCGGGTTTTGTAAAACAAAACGAATTTCGGCCGCTCCAAATTTTGACCAAATTTTTTTTTTTCCTCTATTCGTTTTTTTTTTTTTTTTTCAAAATTTGGTCGGGCCTCGAATCCCACTCCTGACACCAATTGTTACAGATACGACTTTGATGGTATGGTGGGCCGAGCGGGATGGCCGCCGTATCCGTACAAGTTACCCGATTGTGCCCGAATGTTAACTAATCGCGCTACGCTGGCTCAATAGGAAAGAGAAGACACCCGGCTGGGTTATAATGACACAATACGACACCAGGGGTTCAGTTCTCAAGTATATTCGTACGGAAAAAGGTTAGATTACAACTACAAGAGGGACAGCATAGGAAGACAGGCACTTAGACACACTCTTATATTAACCCTAGACAGACCACAGATAAACGGGACAACGCTGACTCACACGGGATTTGATGGCAAGGAAAGCGGCAGTCGATGGCTCAGGTGCACCTGGCTCAGGGACAGAATCACGTACGGTGGTGTCCAGCAGATGCGGGGAGGTCGCTCAGCGCTCGTGGGTCGCGACTTTGGTGGAGATGCCGGGGAGGTCGCTCAGCGCTCGGGAGGGTCGCGACTTTGGTGGAGATGCCGGGGAGGTCGCTCAGCGCTCGGGAGGGTGGCGTCTTGTCCTTCCAAGCTCGGGGCGCATCTAACGTCACGTCCGGCGCGGGGCCGCGTATATCCGGCGGGGGGTGACACGCCCTCGGCTCGTTAGCGCCGCCCCAGATGGCATCGGCCCATGGCTTCTCATTGGGTGCGGGGGTTACCGGCTCCGCCCTTGACGAGGGGCCGACAGGGAGCCCCTTCGTGGTAACCCCGTGGAGCGCGTGGTCAATGGCGGCTAACCGAGCCGGAAGGAGGACGCCCACTCCCCATGCCGTCACCGCGCCGCCCCCCTCTTTTGTTGTTGTTGTTGTAGTTGGCGCTTCTTCATGGGGAAGAGATGCGGAGAGGTATGGGGAGGTCCTAAACTTCCTAACAGGTGCCATATAATCACATTCTGGTGCAACGAAGAGTCATAATTAATGGAAACAAGTCCTTAACTGACATAGATTAAGAATAACTAGCAAGATGTCCTATAATTGTCTACGTGTGGTGCGGGGGACCTGGGCACGACATTTAATGGGGGGATGAAGGGGAAGATCGGCTCTAATGGGTGTTGTTTACAGACAATGGGACTAGGGAATGGGGTAAGGGAGAGTTGGGGAGTATCGGAGAAAATAGGGGAATATTTACAAGCGGATATGGAGGCCAAATTCCATATTCGCAACAATATACACATATATATATATATATATATATATATATATATATATATATATATATATATATATATATATATATATATATACATACATACATACATACATACATACACACACACACACACACACACACACACACACACACACACACACACACACACACACACACACACACACACACACACACACATATATGTGTATGTGTCACGCTACCAGATTCTTGTACCAGATGCTCAAATTATGGATTTCGAGTTATACCTGCAGCATTAAAGTACCAACCCTGTACCTTCATAAAATAGCAGGGTTGGTCAAATTGGGCAATTACAAATTCATTAAAACAAAAATTTAAATATTCATGTGTTCCCCAAAATGTCAAGTTTTTCAACTTTTCATGCCAGGAAATCTAGAAAATTTCGCAAAAAATACCAACCAGTAATTTACAATCAGAATCAATTTCTTGGGTTTAAAGGTTTTTTTTCAAGCATGATGTTGGACAAGTAAAGTAAATAAAAGTACCATAAGAGTTATTGGCCGAGTGCCAATTATTTTTTTAGCACCTTGCCAATATTGTGTATTTTTCACTTTTTTTCCAAGCAAATAAGTTGTGACCAGCACTGATTTTAATTGGAATTTATGGGAAACAAACACACATTTTTCTTCTAATACTGCTGTATTTATTATGTACAGCATAATCTGCATTGAATCTTCAAGCATAATCTGCATTGCAACTGTACACAAATACTGTAAATCATCGCCCGCCATCTGTACGCTAGCCCAAGCTGTCATGCCAAAATATCAAGGCAAAATGACGAGTAGGCCTACATGTATAGAATTTTCACACACATGTTTGGTGAAGCCCCATTTACAAGACGTATGTACAAGACTAGTCAACCGTTGACTACCTGATGGTGCGTAGGCGAGATAGGGGGCACCTCCGGGACACAAAGGTGAACCCGGGGGAGGAGGCTGTTTCACAGCACCACTTGGTTGTCTGCGACATAAGGGTGAAAGGTGCGAGGAGAGCTCGGCGGGTGAAGTACCAACCGAGAATGAAGGTGTGGAGGTTGAAAGAGGTGACAGTAAGGGAGGCATTAAAAGAGAGGCTGAGTAGGGTAGAGGATGATGTGGTTGAGCTTGAAAGTGGTTGGATGTCAATGAAAGCTAGTCTGTTGGGAGCCATTGGTGAGGTATGTGGATGGACAAAAGGACCACCGAGGCACTCGGAAACATGGTGGTGGGATGATGAAGTTGGAAAGAGGATTGACGAGAAGAGGAAGAAGTTCAAGGAGTGGCAGAAGGTGAAGGGTACGGGAGCAGAAACAGCAGAGCATGAAAGTTATAACGCAGCCAGGAAGGCTGCAAAGAAAGAGGTAGCAAAGGCGCAGGAGGCATGTAGGAAAATGTTCGGAGAACGCTTGGATTTGGAAGAGGGTCAGAGAGCAGTATTCCGGATTGCAAAGCAGATAGCGAAAGAGAGGTGTGATGTGATGGGGGTGAGTTGCTTGAAGGATGAAGTGGGACAAATCATTGTCGACCCAGATGGAATTAAAGGAAGATGGAAAAGATATATGGAAATGCTGTTGAATACAGAGAATGAATGGGATGGCAACATAGAGAGTAACCCAGTTTTAGGACCGGCAGAGAAGATAACTGTGTGTGTGTGTGTGTGTGTGTGTATGTAATATGTATATATATATATATATATATATATATATATATATATATATATATATATATATATATATATATATTTAATATATCTGGATCACATACATATTGTCGCTTCTCCCAGCGATTAATATCACCAGGGACGGATAGCCAAACCAGCTGTAACTCCGAGATGGCCTACCGATGATGATGACGGTTATTTTTGGCGCGCGCGGGAATGAAGGGATGATGAGATATTAACTGCATGGAACACACAGGTTTATTCCGAAACCACGAACAAATAAACACGACAAATAAAAGTTCAACAATGGTTTGATGAAAATAAAACGTGGACGAAAATGTGAAAATAAAGACCGAGGTGAACTAAATTCCCTATGTTGAGTATCCTCCATGCAGTCTCAAACACGCACACAGGGAAATGATATTAAAAATAAAACGTTCCCTTTTTGTGGATACACTTAGCTGTCTCCAAAGAGTCTTTTTGTTAAAAGTGGTGGCGGTTGTCAGGTCCAATGCTGCCCGCACCGGAGTGGATGGTGACCGGGGCACCACAAAGCCCAGGTGTTGAAGGTGCCCAGTCATGGGGCTACAAGTGAAGATGGCCCCTCCTTTGCTCCACCTCTTTTTCTTCCTTGTGGCGAACAGCGCGACTACCACGAGCCCAGCAGTAGCCAAAACCTTCTTCACTTTGCCACCAACACAACCAAGCGCTCATCGCTCTCCAAAAACGTGCACCAAAACTACCTCAACACAAAATGGCCAGCCTTCTTCTTCGAGGAGAGAGAAAAAGAGCTCCCTCATCTTCTTCACTCCTCAGAGCCAATCGCGTCCCTCGGGGCGTGGTCTGCCGCCTTTTCTCTCCGCCCCCTCTCTCCCCCCCCCCCCCCCCCCAATTCTCAGCCTCTTGTGGGCGGCGCCCTTTCCTTATTAGGTCCTTGGGGCTGGGCTTAGCCCGACCGGCTCGTTCTTGGCTTTTGTCAGCGATAATTGTAATTTAAAGGTTGTGCAAAAACGTAAGGGGAAACTTTCAGAGGGAAGGCACGCACTGGGGAAAATTATCATTAAAGCCTGCAGATAATTAGCATGGCACCATCCCACCACAACCACCCCCCTCCCGCCCCCCCCCCCCCCCTGCATAATGCACAATTAAACAACCTTAAGCTACAGTCTCCCTACTTAATACATGGAAATGCTCCTGCACGTCCATGCTACTTCCTATACAGTCCTACCTCTCCATGGTATTCTTTTATCTACCCCCCATAAACGTAACAATATGAACAGATTGTTTTGAATTTCTGTTCAAAAACTAGTTGAGGAACTCTCGTGATTCGCTGGCTCAAAAGTGACAATTATGCATGAAGCTTAACATTGTGAAAAATAATCACATTAGTTTTTGATTCGATCTGACATGATGCTCACTAACAGCCACAATTATAACGGCTTTTTGTTTCACATTTGACTGCACTGTATTGGATTGAAGAACAAGTTCTATGTCGGTGAAGAATGTTTTGCTCATTGTCGTCGTCGTCATCATCATCATGTTATATTGTCATTTGACAATCGTGCCAAAGTCAATTGACAATAGAACTGTTGAGAATAGAACCTGGTCAGAACTGTTCATAAAGGGGGATTAACTGTTGCCTCCAATCTTGCATCCCAACAATAAGAGTGAGATGGATTTGCACATATCTAAAAGTAGTGTTACTTGCATGCTTGCTTCAATGTAGTTCGGAAGTCAGTGGACTGATTTATATCCTAAAATTTATATCGTTGTTGACCCCAATTATGTGTAGGACTTGTAGGACTTTTTTTGACCAATCATTAACTTTTGTTTCTTAATTTTGACAAGTTGGAATTTGAACAACAAACCACTTGACTTCAACAAATTGTGACTTGGCCCAGCTATTAACTGTCATCCCGGCAATAGGAATCTCTGTCCTCTTTTGTCTGAGAACGCTTGCAGCATTCTGTGACCAAATGTGTTCATCTGCGTCCATTAGCTTTCTGCTTCCCTGAAAAATGGATATCCACTTCAACAAGTTTTGACTTGTTACAATTATGGAAATCTGTTGCCACCTTTCACCTGGTTCTGAGAGAGAGTAATAAAATCAAAGCACAAAGTAACTGGTCTCAATACGTTTACTCTGAAATGGCGGGTCGTTGCAACAGCGCTGAGTTACATGATCAGCGGTCGGTGTCCAACCCCGTGATCGACCAGCCGCCCGTAATAATTCTACACACAAGAGCTGTTCCTCTTTGGTTGAACACATGAACGAATACTGGTTCATTGGAAAACTACAGACTTGGCATTTAATATGGAATATTTTTTTTGTGGGGGTGAACTTACTTTTCAAGATGACTTAGAACCAAAAGTTCATTGGAATTATGTTGAAATTATTCTACATTTTGTTAATGTGACCTTTAAAAGAAACAAAAACCACATTTGACATTTCGAAGCAAATAAATTGGTCCTTGAAAGTGATGTAAACTGATGTCGAACTCAATTCATGGACAGTACTGTGTTAAACTTCTGTGCGTTTTCCAGAAGTATCTCTTTATTTTGCACATTAGCCAAAAAATTTTTTTAACAAAAACAAAAGTTAATTTACGACTGGGATTACGGACAGTAAAATTATAGTTCAGTACTTTGTGTAACCCCCACCAGCATTCAGGAGAGCACGTACACGTTGAGGCATGCTGTTCACGAGATTTGCCAAGGTTTGGACAGGAATTGCTTGCCATGCAGTTACAATAGCCTGCTGCAATTCACGCACAGAGGCAGGCTGCTGGTCCAAGTTGTCGATTTGACGCGTTAATTCTGCCCACAAGTTCTCTATCGGATTCATATCCGGGGACATGGCAGGCCACTCCATATGCTCTACACCACGGTCAGCAAGAAAGTGTTGGATCATGCGAGCACGATGAGGCCGTGCATTGTCATCTTGGAAGACAAAGTTTCCTCGAAAGGCCACACTAACAAATGGAAGCAATGTTTCTTCCAGAATGGCCCTGTGCTTGAACTGGTTCAGGTTTCCATTCAGAACAACCAGGTCAGTTTTGCCCCCTGCATGAAAAGCAGCCCAAACGGTCACCCCACCACCTCCAGCTTGGACTCTTGGCACTATACAATCTTCGTTGTAGGCTTCATGCACTTGTCTGCGCACTCGGACATGGCCATATTGACGATAGACCAGAAATCTAGACTTGTCACTGAAAATCACCTGATTCCAGTGTCCTGGCTGCCATTGACGGTGCTCTCTGGCCCACTGCAATCGGCGCTGGCGGTGTTGTCTGGTCAGACGTGGCTTTCTCAGGGGACGCCTGGCACGATAGCCTGCTTGAACCAGTCGTTGGTTGACTAGCCTTCTGGATACAGGCACATTTGTCAGTTGCTGCCACTCAGCCCTAAGCCGATTAGCTGACTTGGTACGGCCATTGCAGACTAACCGGTGCAGCTGGCGATCATCCCTCCTTGTGGTTCTGCGGGGACGTCCTGACCGGTGTTGGAGTAGGGACACCCCTCTGAGCATTTCGTTTCAGCATCTTTGACACCTGACCTTGAGTGATGCCATACTGCCGAGCAATAGCACGCTGTTTCATGCCGGAATTTCGTAAAGCCACCACTAAATGACAAACAGCATTGTCGAGTTGACGGACCATCTCCAGGGGAAGTGGCAATAACTTTTGTAGACGTGCAGCAGTTGTTTTCCACTAATACAGAATGCAACAACCCTTGTATACCCGATTGTGAAGCCAATCGTCAAATGTACCTGTTCGAACATTTTGTCACGCCACCTGTGATATAATCCTGTTATTGACTTCTTGCTGCGACAGACAATCAGTGACATGGTTCTTTTAACAAAGAAATCACCAAAGCGTAAAAGAAACTCACCAGATTGATATACCGAGTTCAGAAAGTAAACCCAAGTCAATAAAAAAAAAAATTCCATATTAAATGCCAAGTCTGTATGTGTTGACTTCGTTACAAATCCACTTCAACAAGTTGTGACTTGTTTACAATTATGAAACCTTGACTTTTGGATCACATCAGTTGAATGCTACAAAATACGGATAAACCTCAGTGGTACTTTTAATTTTTAAATCTCCAGATTATTGTTTGATTTGCACAAAATGAACATTTTCACATCTGAGTTGTGTGATCAAACAAAACATCAAGACCAAGTTGCTTCACTGAGAGGGTCCTGCCTTCATCACCTGAATACACAAGAAGAGCGACATAAGAGATCCCATTAATTACAGATTGGCCACCCTTTTTCCTCAGCGTAAGCAAAGCAATGAGTTCATATTCACTGGTCACTTCACTCCAGACATTCTCCTGCTTTCCTAGCAACTGTTCGATTCCCTGAATCTCGGACAAGATGCCTTGATACTTCCTGATACCTGCCCAGTTCACCAACTTGTACAGAATTGACAATCGGAATCCTCCTCTTGATGTGCTGGCAATGTTTCCTCACATACACGCAATGTGTTACTCTGAATAGGAATCTCTCCTCTTTTGGATGAGAACGCTCATAGCATTTTCGGACCAAACATGTTCATCTGCATCCATTAACTTTATGCTTCCCAGAAAAACCTTCAGTTGAAATCCGCTGCTTTCCATGCCATGAAGGAAATTTCCTCAACTCTGATGGCGAGTGTGCTGCAGCTGTAATCCTGTCAGAAGATCTAGGAAGAAGTAAAAAAAAAAAAGAAATCAGTATGCCACCTAAAACCTCGCTTTCAATTTTGGCAAATCGTGCTCTTTTCCTTCGCAAAGATCATTGTCCAATTTACTTTTGTAGTCGACCTCAAATGGAAGTGCAATCCTTGGAGCTTTTGTCATGTCCCCTTTGAAAATCAATTTGCAGACTATAAGTGGGGCTTAGAAGCATCTGATGTTGTCTCTCTTCTACTTCTCTCTTCTCTCTCACTTGACTTCTGTTATCTCTGCCACCGAAGGTGGACGGAGGTTATGTTTTCACCCCTGTTTGTTTGACTGTCTGTCTGAACAAGATATCTCAAAAAGTTATGGACAGATTGGGTGGGACGAAACTTGGTGAACAGGTTGAGTGCGTGCCAAGGGCGAATTGGTTAGATTCTGATGATGATCCGAATCCAAATCTGGCCTATCAGTGGGGTACAAAATGTAAACTGTTCAACATGGTGGTGGAATCTGCTCCACTGGATGCCATCTAGCTTTTAAATGTGATCTTCAATTGAGGTCTACCATAACAGTGGGTTGATATGTCACATCGGTGGAGACATATCCATTGACGCATTTGTGTTGATTTCCATTTTCTATGTAGTTTGCCTTAATATTAGGCATTATCCCCAACGTGGATTGGAGTGTTCACATCTCCAAGCTGGTTCAAAAGTTCAAGTGTCATCTTCGATTTTGTAGCAGAGCTTATAGTCCTTCCTTGGAGGTCAACGGGTTACTAACGAGAAACAAAACATTCATCCTTCGTGCCCATGTGTATCGCTTCATCTGTTCTAGCTTCCCCTTGAGGCTTTAAAAGTATGGCAGCTTCTCATTGTGAAAGATGAGATGCAGCAGCTTTTTAACTTGAAGGTAGTGGATGTGTCTTGGCAGGAGGTGCTTCTTTCACATCACATTCAGTTTGGCACCCTTGTGGTCCTGTACACCACCTCCATCTGGTCTTGTCCTATCTGTTCTTTCATTCTTTTTTGTCCCTCCCCATCCCCTTCATGTGACATGTGCTCATCGTTCTGGCGGTTTGTGGATCTCCTGCCCTCTGAAATTTCATTCCAGCTTGACCCAATATTTCTGTATCCCCCAAAAATGTATAAAAGCTGGAACAAAAGGCAATTACTTTGACTCCATGCATATCATTGGTACACACGAGTGGATTAACGAATGGTATGAAGGATGGCAGCGAGCTGCCATCATACTCTAGCAGCACTATTGTCACAAATACAAATGATTAGCAATGCAGAATTGACTCAGATTTTGTGATTTTGCATTATGTTTGTGCGTTTTGATATCCACTATGGCAGCAAATGGTGATGGCTTGTCATAGAAAAGCTACGTTTGGTTGGAAATATTCGTCCTTTTAAGTGTTTTTTGTCCCGTAGTTTTTATCCCTCATGTTCCTGCCATGGTTAACATTTGTGAGAATTAACCAGTTTTTCTGAAAAGATTCCTCCATTTTTCCTTCTCTTTGCTTGCGATTACCAAAAACAGCTTGGTGCGAGGGAATGTGTAATGTAGTAAGCACTCTTGTCCATACATGGCAGTGTTATGAAAGTTGCAGGAGTCTCTCTCGCATTTGGTATGCCATGATTAGGATGAGGCTCGCCCCCCTAGTCCAACTCCTCATGCTCGATTTGAGGTTTGGGCGTCTGTTTATTTTCCTTCTTCAGGGCTTGATTTGGTTTGCTGTCCTGTACTTGTTTCTCTGTCTTCCATTTTAGGTAGAAATATGCCTCAACACTAATTCATATCCACCAAGGAAAGCTTTATGATATAAAACTGCTCACAGCATCTTGTCTTGATTGTTGATGGAAATTTAGACCTGCAGAATGGAAAAGAATGAGCGAGTCCTTTGTTTTTGGTGCAATACCAGGAAATGGAAGTTGCAAGTTGAGGTTTGGTATTCCAATCGGCGCACGATGCTCACAATGACGTTACTCCAGGTTAAAATCCCATATACTGTGTCGATATGGACCTTGTCTCATAATGTCCTTGTAATGCATTCAAAAATGTTGAATTTTTTTTTCATTGTAATGCATTGAAAAATAGCAAAGACCTTCTATTACAGATGAAACAATGACCTGATACTCTAGGTCCCCCACCTTTTGGGTGGTATGAGGAATATATATCTACAATATGCTAAATCTTGAACGGTTTTTGAAATATTATGTACACAAGCCAAGGTACTGAGATGGTTGCCATGGCAACATAATTCAGCCAATCACTGCCATCATCTAATCATGTTGAGATTATGTCATAAGGAATAGATATTTACAATATGAAAGCTAAATGTTCATCTGTTTTTGAAATACAGTGTAGTGGACGGATGATCGGTCGATTTGACGGAGCTCATTTTAATCCCCCGTCTGACCTTGTTGCAGCGGCGGGGAACAAAAAGTGTAGTTTAAGGATATAAAACGAGTTTAGCAACCTTTGTCTTGTACACTTGTACATTAAGAAGTTTGTATGCAGCTTTTATTTCTCCAGGATGTGTTGCCCGGAATATACAAATGGAGGGGGCTCAGGATGGATAATTGAGAGAGCTGATTTGTAAAACGGCGAAAAAAGGAAACATGGAGGAATTGCGGTAATGAGAGTAAGTATGTAGTTGAGAGCAGATTGGGTCAAAGATTCTGCCAGTGTACAAAATATGTTGATGACCCTTTAGTCCACCTAGTGGTGCATTGATCAAAGTGATGACTACGTTAAGGGCATGGCACGATTTGATGGTGGCGATTGAGGGGAGGTGGGATAAGTTTGTTACCCCCAACCTGTCCACCAAGTTTCGTACAAATCCGTCCATAACTTTTTGAGATATCATGTTATCTATCGGTTTCTCTGATCTCTCTGAATTCTCTCTAATCAAAAAAATTCTCTGATCTGGATTCGAATCTTCACCAAAATCGAATCATTTCTTCCTTGTCACATATGCAACCTCCCCATCGGGTTTCGTCCGATTCTGTCCATAACTGCTTGAGATATCTTGTTCACAGACAGACATGGCTGAAAATACAACCTCCATCCATGTTCGGTGGTGGAGGTAATAAACGTTTCAAAGGTTCTAACCATGAAGGGATTTAGGGAGTACAAAGATACACAGCATATGGGGGATACCCTGAAGCAACTGGTCACCACAATTGGGGTAATTCCTGTGTCCACTGCTCAGTGTGAACGTGGCTTCAGTGCGATGAACCTTATTCTGACTGATTAGAGAAGCTGAATGCATGTCATACTCAACACACGCTGTTTATTTAAATTAATGGGCCGAACCTTAACACTTTCCAAGCTGAGAAGTATGCAGAATTGTTTATTCAGGAGGGACACCACAACACTGAGGCTAACCCTATACAGGAAAGACAAGGTAGGAGGAAACTATCTCCCACCATACCACACTGTTTTGTTAGAATGATCCAGCTTTTTGACGAAATTGGTGACTTTATAAAATCAATTTTCATTTTTTATTTGGGTTTTGTCAATAAAAATGTCTCTGTCGAGCTTTGATTGAAGTGGCAATAAGTTTTGAATCTGTGCACGTAGAGCTTAAATAGTTCCAAGATTAGTTTTTCATTACATTTTGTTTCGGTGCGAGAAATGTATTCGCAATATATTAATTGTAATGTGACTTCAGCTTTATGTCGCTATTGTTATGTATACCTTGTAAGTTGTAAAAGTCAGGAATAACAAAAAAAAAAAAACCCTGGATGTCTGCCATTTGTATCCTGGTTAAGAATTTGAAGTTCAAAATCTCTTCAGAAATTAATTGAGGTTGTCACATTGCTTCATACAATTAATGTATCATTTGCGAGTGCCGTGCAAGATCAGCCGGGGTGAGCAAAAGTAATCGAATCAGCTTTGTCGCTTTCTTGCTTTTGTTATGATTCGGTTTTGAGGAATGAAGGTCTTGAACCATGCATTGACGTCAGTGGCTGTGAACTATTCACAGGTCGGGCGGAAAGTTAGGTTGTGTTGAAGAAATTTCTTGAATAAGCTGCAAACTAACTGCTTCCTTTTGTTTTAACGCAATGGTTATTCAAGCTTCTTGAATCCTTCAAGTCTAAGACTTTTCTTTCTGCCGTTGATATGTCGATAGTGCATGGATTAGCAACCTTTTGCGAGTGTGGTTATTTTATAGGATGTGGGGTGGGGAGAAGGGTGGAGTGCGGTGTGCTATTTGCAATTCTCAAACCAGAAAAGGCTCTCGGGTTTGTTTTTAATTCTTGGAATTATTATGAATATTATTTGACAGCTATTTATTGCTTTGCTTTCTTCTGGCGATGATATTTTTCATCAAATTATTATGACCCATCTGACAGGTTTGTGGCCGTGCAGCACGCTGAATAATCCTTTGTAAAAAGTTGAATGCTGACTTTGGGTAATCTTGTTTTTGCAATTTTTTGGTTTGTTTGTGCGGAGTTTAACCGAGCACAACACACATTACTGGCTCAGGCTTCCTGTATGGTGGCAAACGATTGGCACAGGATTGGTGAGAGTTCCATGTTTGGTCTGGGGGGACAATCTCGACCAACCTGCAGCATACTTAAAAAGGCTTTGGTGTTATGGCAAGTCCTTCTTTGTCTGTGTTCATCTGCTCCTCACTTGTGCTTGTGCTTGTGCATGCAAAGAAGAGAAAACTCTTGTTACTGGAATGCTTCATAGGTTATTAAAATTAACCAAAACTTCCTGACTCTCCCTCACCTCCTCTCCCCACCCCTCCATTCCCACCTTTTAGCCATTCTTCAGGCATTTAACTCAGTTGCATAGTATGCCTTGGCCCTTGCTTTTATCACATTTAACCCAAATTTCTGGTTGAGCTTGGTGGCCTTGTCCCTTGTTTGTTTATTGTCGTGTTTTTCTTTTAGCATTAGTGGTGTCTGCCCTCCTTTCTATCTTCGGTCCTGGCTCCCCTTTTTGTCTTGCTTTTCTGCCCTTTTTATTTGGGTGTCACAGAGCCACTTTTTATATTGGTGACCTTTGAACATCCCTCCCTCCCACCCCAGCCCATTTTTTGATATTTTGACTCCCTTCGTATTCTTGCTATCCTGATGTCTCTTTTATTTATTACTCTCCTGACCCCATCCTTTTTTGTTTGTCTTACTGTCCTGCCTACTTTCTTTCTTTTTTTTTGTTGTTGACCACTTGCATGCATGCTCTTAGCATTTTACTACACCATAGTCAACTGACAGATTCCTGTTACATATTCCAAATGTAACTGGTTTGTTTGGTTGTGGACGTGCTGGGTGTGGGCACGCCCAGAGTGGCCCTCTTTTCCGTCTTTGAGCCCTTGGCATGTCGGGTGCTCACAGCAGCTTTCGACTGTGCGCTCCCGGAAGGGGTCGTGCCGGGTCACCCTCAGAACAAGAGAGCGGAGCAGGCCATCGTGGCCAGGTGCTTGGACCAGTGTGTGACAGCGAGTGCGGTACCCTGTGGTTCTTTGTGGTTATCGCATGTTTTTCTTGTGATAGCAAGTGCTAAAAGTGTGTATGTGTGTTATCTCTTGCTGTGCCACAGTTAATGGCTTATTTTCCACTCAGGACTGGAAAAAGAAAGTGTCGGTGACGAAGTACGAGTTGCATGTCTGATGTTTAGTATTCGTATTTAATTTTGTAATGACTATAATAATCCAGTGTGTGCAAAGCATGTTCACGTCCCGTATTGCTGCAATTATTTGTCAGATCTGCTTCTGCTTCTGTTTCTGCTTCTCTCCTCTTGCTGCTGTGCTTCTGTTTTGCATCACTTGTTTCAAGCGAATGGGGTTACAAACTAGTACGTCGACGCATATCCCCATCTACTGAGTAAAAGTGGAAGCTCCACAATGCATTTGCCTATCTTGTATTCAAGATGGCACCAAAATATGAGGATGCTGTTTGGAGTTGGTTTTGATGTCCTCTGCTCCTTATTGACACGATTGCCAATGAGCATTGAAATTGGTGTGGAAATAAAACAATACGTTTTGTTAAAGGTTTTGTTTCATGTTGGGAAACCGAATTGTGACCGACCTCGGGCTATGCCAGTTGCTTGAAATTGATTGAATATTTCAACTTTGAAATAGCTCTATTCCAATTAACGTTGCTAAATTGTCTATTTACGTGTCACTTTGAGTTGGTTTTATAGAAAATAAACGGCTGGATTTTGTTCTTTCCAAAAGATTTCTCTTTGCTGATAATTCGGAGAATGGTTTCCCCCGAACTTCATCTGGTCATAACATCCGAATGGTCGGATGGCTCCCTTTTATCTGAACGAAGGCAAACGTCGTACAAGTTCCCAGGGGATGCTCAACACACTGTTTTGATGCTACTGTGAGTGGCATGTAGAATTGTATTGCGTAGTCAATGTTGTATTCTGTTGTCATAAACACGTCAAACAAATACCCGAGGGAGTTTTTTTGGACAAGTACACTGGTCCGTGTGATTAGTCTGTCAATGTAACCATGCGCAGTGGCTTTTTTTTTTTTAATGAAACTGCATCGTCAAAGTGTGTGCCAACATGGAATATCAATGGGACTGATGCCAGCCTGCCACGGCAGTGAGATGTCGTGTGACGGCAGAAATTACCCGAGATGCAGTAATTACATGGAACTTGAGATGAACCTTGCTATTTGGAATGTGGGTGGTACTGAGGCATGTCGTCAGCTGGTCAAGAATATTGGTCACGACGCTTCGTCTGTTGATATTATTACATATTCCATTTTTTCATAAATTAATGCGATGTGATCTCCTCTTTTGCATGGTGTTTTCTCGAGCTTTTCGGCTATTCAATGATGGAATTAATTTTTCTTGTAAGTCCATTACCCCCTTCATGAAATTGGCATTTGAAGTGATGCATCCTCGGTATCATTTTGAAATGCACGGTCATATGCACACACACCCTTTTCTTATTAAAATGGTGAATCTATTTCAAATTGTTTCCACTCTTTTGGTTCCTCTTTTTTTCCCGCGTTTGTGAAACTGTCTTCCTGAGTCTATTCGGTTGCACTCTTCCCCCCAGTGCTTCAAGTTGATGGTGCACATCCATCCCATGCCACACCCATCCCATCCCATGCCACACCCTTCCCATCCCATGCCACACCCTTCCCATCCCATGCCACTCACTTCCCATCCCCACCTGTGATATATATATATATATATATATATATAAATATATATATATATATATATATATATATAAATAAAAATATATACGTATATATATAGATAAATATATATAGATAAATATATACATAATATATATATATATATATATATATATATATATATATATATATATATATATATATATATATATACTATATATATATATATATATATATATATAATATATATACATATAATATATGTATATATATATATATATATATATAATATATACATATAATATATATATATATATATATATATATATATATATATATATATATATATATATATATATATATATATATACACATACATACATACATACATACATACATACATACATACATACATACACACACACACACACACACACACACACACACACACACACACACACACACATATATATACATATACATATACATACATATACATATATACATACATACATATATATATATACATACATACATATATATATATATATATATATATATATACATACAAAAAATATATAATATATATATACATACAAAAAAATATATATATATATACACACACACACACACACACACACACACACACACACACACACACACACACACACACACACACACACACACACACACACACACACACACACACACACAGTCATGTGAAAAAGTAAGTACACCCCATGTAAAGTTTTGACTTTTTCAACATATTTCAACATACAGCTATTTGATCTTTATTTCAACAATATTGACAGGTAAAGGTGATATAATATAACAAATATCATGAAACATTTACATTTTGTAGTCCATTGTATAATTTAAATCAACATAAATGCAAATTTCGCATGTGGAAAAAGTAAGTAGACCCCTACATGTATCACTACTTCAAACACCTAAAATTAGAATCAGGTGCACCAGCTCAGGTGCAAATGATTAGAACATCGTTAGAGAGGATCTTGGAGGAACCTGTCTTATTGAAACCTCAGACATTTCGTTTGGTTTGCTCTTTGTTGTTGAAGTGTGCGGCGTCACCATGCCTAGATCAAAAGAGCTCTCTGAGGCCTTCAGAAAGAAGGTTATAGATCCTACGAGTCTGGGCAGGGATTTAAAAAGATCTCCAAACAATTTGAAATCAATCATTCAACTGTCCGGAAGATCATCGACAAGTGGGGAAGATTCCAAACAACTGCCAACTTGTTCAAGCCAGGCCGCCCCAGCAAGTTCAGCCCGAGAGCAGATCGCAAGATGCTGAAAGAAGTCTCTAAGAACCCCAGAATGTCATCACGGGACGTACAGGTAGCTCTTGCCACTGTTGATGTCAAAGTGCACGAGTCTACCATGAGAAAGAGGCTGCACATATTTGATCTACATGGGAGGTGTGCCGGGAGGAAACCGTTGCTGTCCAGAAAGAACATCAGGGCAAGACTAAAGTTTGCCAATGAACACCGAGGCAAAGACCAGCACTTCTGGAACAATGTGCTCTGGACAGATGAGTCGAAGGTAGAGCTATTTGGCCACAGTACCAGAAGACATGTTTGGCGAAAACCAAAGACAGCATTTGACCACAAGAACCTGATACCAACTGTAAAGCATGGTGTTGGAAATATTATGGTTTTTAGGGCAGCTTTGCTGCATCAGGGCCTGGGCAGCTCACCATCATAGAATCCACTATGAATTCTTCATTGTACCAGAGGGTGCTTGAGGATAATGTGAGGCCATCTGTCGGAAAGTTGAAGCTCAACCGAAGGTGGACCTTGCAACATGACAATGACCCTAAACATACCAGTAAATCCACCAAGGAATGGCTGAAAAGAAAGAAATGGAGGGTTCTGGAATGGCCAAGTCAAAGCCCGGATCTAAATCCCATCGAGATGTTGTGGGGGGATTTGAAACGAGCTGTGCATGCAAGAAACCCCTCAAACATCGCACAGCTGAAAGAATTCTGCATGGAGGAGTGGGCAAAAATTTATCCTTGTCGATGTCAGAGACTGGTAGACAGTTATAAGAAACGCCTACTTGAGGTTGTTTCTGCCAAAGGGGGCAATACCACCTATTAGAGTCAAGGGTGTACTTACTTTTTCCACATGTGAAATTTGCATTTATGTTTATTTAAATTATACAATGGACTACAAAATGTAAATGTTTCATGATATTTGTTCTATAATTTGTTATAATTTCATGATATTTCATGATAACCTTTATCTATCAATATTGTTGAAATGAAGATCAAATAGTTGTGTGTTGAAATATGTTGAAAAAGTCAAAACTTTACATGTGGTGTACTTACTTTTTCACGTGACTGTATATATATATTGTTACGGTCCGCGGATTAGATGTTATTTACCGAGTGGTGGTACCGCGGCCAAACAGTTTTTCCCCGATTCACCCAGACGTTGGCCGTATCGCGCCACAGCTACTCAATATGGAAAAGACTAAGACGACGAATGCAAAGAGGAAGAAGAAGACGTACAGAAGAGTAACGGGGTTTATTATTTACACACACATAAGCAAAAAGAGCAGTCACGGTTATTTACAGGGGACATGAAAAAGCAGGTAACACAGTGCAAATTACTAGCTTATACAGACTTAATTACCTACCCAGGACAGAACAAACAAAAAAAACTCACGTACACAAATGGGGAACTTGCAGGCAGGAATGGCTGGAAAGAGAGGAAAGTCCAATGGGTCCGGCAGCACGATCCGCGCGTTGGGCAGCCGCTGTTCCTTCGCGGCCCTGCTCCAAACCGCCATCCAGGCCCCAAATGGCTGGCGAGCGTTGTTGCTGCTGGGGACGCTGCTGCTGCTGCTGCTGCTGTAGACGCTGCCGCTGGCGAGCAAGGTGACGAATAGCAGGCTTTTGCGCTTCCCTGGATGACCTCTGCTTTTGGACCTCACAACTCAGCTCTTGTATTCCCTTCCTCTCACTTCTCTTGGACCCTTCCTTTGTCGTGTACCTCTCCACGCAGCTCAGCTCATCTCAGATCTCCTCTCATCTCCTGGACTCCCAGCTCTTTCCTTTTGCACCTCACCACGCAGCTCAGCTCAGCCTTTGACCTTTTTGCAACTCTCTGGGGAACGTCCCGCTGCGGGTTATATAGGCCCCGCCCCTCAACCTTCGCGAACCTCCTTGATGTTTCTCTCCACACCCTCTCCAAGTCCAACCCCTTGTTCGTGGTTGGTTGAGTGTGGCTGACTCACTCCTCCCCTCTAAGACGAGGTGGGGACCCGCCTTTCTTCCCCAAACCTGCCTCGTGGTCAATGGCGGCTTTGGAGGGGATGTAATTGCCAATGGCAATCGAGGCTTGGCCATTACGAAAGGGGAAATGGAGGTTTTTGGGAATGGGAATGAAGGGAATCTATCTCTTTCACTTGGTGCAATGGAGTGTCATTCTAATGGAAGACAAGGCCTTACTCTAAAACACATAATAAGGATATAAACTACTGAACAAGGGTCTTATAGTGTCCTGCAATGTGGTGTTTCATGGAATTAACTACCGGGACGCCCTTTTTACCTTTACACAACTCTGGAGGCAGGAGGGGCCATATTCAAGCAATAATTCATAACAATTTCCAATACAATACACACAATCAAAAAAAATGCAATCCTCATATCCGCAACAATATATATATATATATATACACGTGTGTGTGTGTGTGTGTGTGTGTGTGTGTGTGTGTGTGTGTGTGTGTGTGTGTGTGTGTGTGTGTATATGTGTGTGTGTGTGTGTGTGTGTGTGTGTATATATATATATATATATATATATATATATATATATATATATATATATATATAAATATATATATATATATATATATATATATATATATATATATATATATATATATATATATATATATACGTATACACACACACACACACACACACACACACACACACACATATATATATATATATTGTTGCGGATCTCAGAACGTCGGCCTCCCCCTTATCAAGGGGGGATTAATCCCCTTGTCTCTGTACTAGCCGACGCCATCCCGGGGCTATCACGTTCCTTCCGGTCGGTGTTGAGTAGGGTTGTAAGCCGAATTAGTCTTATTACCTAAGTACTAACACCGGCCGTGAAGCAAGGAAATAACCCACCCGAACCACGGCGTTAGTGGACACGCCGAGCGAAGCGAGCCGCGATTCGGGCCGTTAACGGGAACTAACCCGATTGGAGCGGTTCTTAATCGTGCCACGCTTACCCAATGGAGAAATCACTAAGACGGTCAAATTGAGAGGAAAAACAGGAAGAACAGGTAATTTATTTCCACTTGTATGGGAAGGAAGAGAAGTACACACTTGGTACAAATAAGAGGAAGAAGAAGCAATGCACAGGGAAGAGGAAGAAGCAGATACACAGGGCAGCCTTATACAGTCTTATACTTATCCCTGGACATGGGCCCGTTCGCACTCAGACTCACTCTCAGACTCACTCACACGGGGTTGTAGATGGTCGGGTTGAGGGTCCACCGATGGCGTCCACAGGTCGCTCCGGTCCCCGACTCGTACCACGAAGCCGATGGTGATGGTAGACGGTAGACGGCGGGCGAGATCGCCGCGTGTCGGTGGCGCGGCTCGGACAGTTATACTGGGAGGGAGGTTGGCTGGCGATTGTACGGCATACGTAATAGTTGTGCCGGCACCTTTATACGCGCTCCCGGTATCGCTATGTACAATGCGCCACTTCCCCAATGATGTCACCAAAGCGCCTTTCCACAAAAGTCCTTCTGCACGAATGCCAATGCTTGGCTTCCCTCACGAGTCCTTTACACTGCAGTCCTTCTCAATACTCGAGCGCCTGCCTCTCCCTTCTCATAACTCGTTCAACAGAGGACCCCGGCTCATAACTTGTCACTGCGAACTCACGAGCGCCTCTCCCATCATAACTCGAGTCTCAACTCTGTCCAAGCGTCTCTCCCTCTTCATAACTCAGCTCACGAACTTGACAAGCGCCTCTCCCTTCTGTTACGGATTTATGTGAATTTATGTGAATTACTATTCAGGTCATTGCTTATTAATGTTTATTCTATTAAAGGTTGTTGTGGTTAAATGGTTAGAGGCGCTCTGGATAACAGGAGACCGGAAACGGGATGGTGAACCGGAAGAAAAGAAAAAGACAAGGTCCGGGAGAAGCGGCCATCTTCTTCTTCCTCGCCCAGCTCCGACGCGAGCGGTGTCGATATTGAGCAGCGTGGGGAACGCTGCGTTTGAAAGCCCGTCTGGCGAGAGGAGTTACCTGCGCGGGGTAATTACCGGTTACGTGTCAAGTTGCCGTGGGTTCGTGCACGGAACCAAGCGTCCGGCACAGTTCACCTCAACGTCTACAAGGACGCGTACGGGTCGCACCTTGGGCCTCGCGCGCTTTGCGAGCCCGCTTTGCTTTGCCCGCTTTGCTTTGCAAGGGGGTGTGCGCTGCAGCAGCTGTTCCCGGTACGCGACGTGCACGTTTGGAGCACGTCAGCCAGGGGTTCGTTCAACCGCCCGTGTGCGGAGAAGTCGACCTTCACCTTGGTCTGGAGGGGCCCAGAGACATTGTGAGGGACAGTGGCCATTGAGGGGTCGTGAGTGGGGAAAGGGGGGAAATATATGAGATGGCCATCGGAGTAATATTGTTGATTGATTGTTGAGTGTGGTTGATTGATTGGGAATATAGTATCCATTAATCCGGATCCTTGGTGTGGGGGTTTCTTATTCACTTGAATTGTTGTGTCTTTTCATGTTGATTGCGTTACGAAAGCGTATAAATCATATATCTTTCTGGCGGGGTCCCTCCCACGGTCCGGGGGTCACCAAGACCAGGTAGTTACCGGGAGGACCACGTAACAGAATTGGGGGCTCGTCCAATTGAATTCCGGGATCTAAAATTGTATAACATAATAAAATAATAATTTTTAGTAATTAAAATTTATTAATTAATTATTAATTGGTAAATTTTTGAGACATTGTGGTAAAGTCTTGGGTGAAGGTTAACAGGTGTTAACGATAGTCACCATGGCGTTTGTTGCACAGAACTTTGCGGTAACACCTAGTGAGGCACAGTTCCGAGCGTTACTAAAAGCGGACCTCTTGAAATTGGCCAAACATTTTAACTTGGAGGTCCGAACTAATTTGAGGAAGGCAGAGTTGCAGACCACGGTGATACAATCTATGGTGGGATTAGGAACATGGGACGAGTTAGCCTGGCAGTGGCTACCCGAAGAACCAGAAGACGTTGAGCTCCGGAAACTGGAGTTGCAATTACGGAGCCAGGAACGGATCAAAGAAGAGGAAAGGAAAGCAGAAGAGAGGAGAGAAGAGAAACAAGCAGAGGAAAGGAGAGTGGAACGAGAACTCCAGGAACGGATCAAAGAAGAAGAAAGGAAAGCAGAAAAGGAAAGATCAGAAGAGGAAAGGAAAGCAGAAAAGGAAAGAGCAGAAGAAAAAAGGAAAGCAGAAAAGGAAAGAGCAGAAGAGGAAAGGAAAGCAGAAGAGAGGAGAGAAGAGAAAGAAGCAGAGGAAAGGAGAGTGGAACGAGAACTCCAGGAAAGGTTAGCAGAAGAAGAAAGGAAAGCAGAAAAGGAAAGAGCAGAAGAAGAAAGGAAAGCAGAAGAGAGGAGAGAAGAGAAACAAGCAGAGGAAAGGAGAGTGGAACGAGAACTCCAGGAAAGGTTAGAAGAGAAAAGCAGAGGAGAGGAGAGCTGCCAGGGAACTCGAAGCAGAGGAGAGAAAAGCCGAAAGGGAGTTGAAGGAACGTGATCTGGCGCTTCAGCAAGAGATTAAATTCAAGGAGCTGGATTTAATGAGAGAACGGGGAGAGGTACCACCCTTGCTGACGGGGTCGACACCTAGCCAGAACACCTGGGATGTGGGCAGACATGTGAGGCTGGTTCCACCCTTCAGTGAAAAGGAAGTCACTCAATTTTTTCCACACTTTGAGAAAGTGGCTCGACAGTTAAACTGGCCGGAGGAGGCCTGGACCATACTAGTGCAAAGCGTGCTGGTGGGTAAAGCTCAAGAGATTTATTCGGCGCTACCAATGGACCAATGTGCAGATTATGAGGTATTGAAGAAGCACATCCTCAAAGCCTATGAGTTGGTTCCTGAAGCTTACCGGCAAAAATTCAGGAATGCCAGGAAGAGGGAGAGTGAGACCCATGTGGAGTTTGCCAGAGTGAAAGAAAACATGTTTGATCGGTGGTGTGAGTCGAAAGGAGTCGGGAACGACTTCGAAGCATTGCGTGACCTGATGCTGGTGGAGGAATTTCAACAGTGTGTCCACGAGGACATCAAAGTGTACCTGCAGGAAAAGAAAGTACCAAAGTTGTGGGACGCAGCCACCATGGCAGATGATTATGCCTTAACACACCGGATAGTGGTCCACACACCTAGCTCCTCGCCTAAACTTCAGCAGGGGAGTTATGGAACACCCGGTGCGGAGAACGACAATACATGGCGGCGGCCTCGAGAGGATTATGGGGACAACGCGGATACCCCAACTGTTCGAAATCAGAGGGCTACGGGCCCAAGACAAACTTATTCCCCGGGGGGCCCGAGGCAGACCACGAGTTTTTCCTCCGGGCCTACTTGCGCCTTTTGCAAAAAACCTGGACACTTGATGTCCAGTTGTTACCTCCTGAAAAGGGACAACCCAGAGCGGAGTCTGACTATTACAACTCCGAATGCGATGGCTAGCGTAAGAAATCGCCCACAGAAGAGTTACCAACCATTTATTTATGAGGGGTTTGTCTCACTCGAGGGAGACTTGACTAACCCAAGACCTGTTAGGGTATTGAGGGACACAGGAGCCCATCAATCCTTAATGCTTGAAGGCATTTTGCCATTGTCAAAGAGTACCGCAACTGGTGATAGTGTTCGGTTACAAGGGATCGGTGGCTGTGTTAGTGCCCCACTTCATGTCATCCATTTGGAATCCGATTTGGTGTCAGGACCGGTCACCGTCGGTTTACAAGCCACGCTTCCTGGAGAGGGAGTATCTGTGATTATCGGGAATGATTTGGCCGGGGGGCAAATTTATGGTAACCCGAGGGTGGGTAAAGAGCCCCGCAGGGGAAATAACACCACCCCAGCTCGGGATGGTGACAAAAGTTCCAAGTTATTTGTAGGGGGACTGAACTTCAACACGGAGGAAGAAGTTCTGACCTCTGTCTTCAACAGATATGGGCCGCTGGTGGAAGTGCGGGTGGTAAAAGACAGGGAAACGCAACGGTCAAGAGGGTTCGGCTTTGTCACGTTTGCAAGCACAAGAGACGCCAGGGAGGCAGAGAAGAATTGGAATGGTAAGGATTTGGAGGGTCGGACCATAACAGTAGGGAAGGCATTTCGTAGGCGTCGAGAGGTCTACAGAAGAGGACCACTTGGCAGTAGTTTTGGTGTTGGCAGCAGCCGATATTACTATGGAGGCTCCCAGAGTTACGGCATCTCCCGAAAGAATGATTGGCAGAGGACTGGCCGAGAAGGAGACCGCCAGTCAGGTGACTGCTGGGACAAGGGGTCCCACCGTAACTGTTAGGAGTCCGGAGAAGTTGAAGCACTCTATATACGGCGGAGCCGCCGAGCCTGGGCTCCTACACGGGCTAACCGTGAACGCCACGTTCTTAAAAGGCGTCCCGGTAGGGAACGTTCCTACACGGACTAACCGTGAACTCCACGTTCTTAAAGGCGTCCATGTAATGAACTTTCCTCCCCGGACTAACCGTGAACCCCACATTCCTTAAGGCGTCCATGTAGTGAGTACTCAGCTGGGCCTCCATCCAAGAGCAACTAGAAGTTGTTGACGCTTTGTCCAGAGTGAATTAATCTGGGGTTTTTTGTGAAATTTTGTTGCTTTATTTTTAAGTGATAATTGTGCCCGGGGGGAACTGAGGATTTGGGGGTGTGAGTTATCGGGTTTGTTTATCAAAGTTGGCCGGCAAAGAAAGTTTTCGCTGGGTTCAAACTTTCTTTCTTGAAGGGGGGGAGTGTTACGGATTTATGTGAATTTATGTGAATTACTATTCAGGTCATTGCTTATTAATGTTTATTCTATTAAAGGTTGTTGTGGTTAAATGGTTAGAGGCGCTCTGGATAACAGGAGACCGGAAACGGGATGGTGAACCGGAAGAAAAGAAAAAGACAAGGTCCGGGAGAAGCGGCCATCTTCTTCTTCCTTGCCCAGCTCCGACGCGAGCGGTGTCGATATTGAGCAGCGTGGGGAACGCTGCGTTTGAAAGCCCGTCTGGCGAGAGGAGTTACCTGCGCGGGGTAATTACCGGTTACGCGTCAAGTTGCCGTGGGTTCGTGCACGGAACCAAGCGTCCGGCACAGTTCGCCTCAACATCTACAAGGACGCGTACGGGTCGCACCTTGGGCCTCGCGCGCTTTGCTTTGCCCGCTTTGCTTTGCAAGGGGGTGTGCGCTGCAGCAGCTGTTCCTGGTACGCGACGTGCACGTTTGGAGCACGTCAGCCAGGGGTTCGTTCAACCGCCCGTGTGCGGAGAAGTCGACCTTCACCTTGGTCTGGAGGGGCCCAGAGACATTGTGAGGGACAGTGGCCATTCAGGGGTCGTGAGTGGGGAAAGGGGGGAAATATATGAGATGGCCATCGGAGTAATATTGTTGAATGATTGTTGAGTGTGGTTGATTGATTGGGAATATAGTATCCATTAATCCGGATCCTTGGTGTGGGGGTTTCTTATTGACTTGAATTGTTGTGTCTTTCATATTGATTGCGTTACGAAAGCGTATAAATCATATATCTTTCTGGCGGGGTCCCTCCCACGGTCCGGGGGTCACCAAGACCAGGTAGTTACCGGGAGGACCACGTCACACTTCTCATAACTCGAGTGCTGTTCAGTCCTTCAATACTGGCGCCTTCCACAAAAGTCCTTCAGAGGGCTTTTCGCGCGCGGTTTTATAGCGCCGCTTTGCGAACCCTCTCTAACCTCTAGCCACACCCCGTCAGGCGATGTCGCCTCAGCCCTGGTTGGTTGATGGGGTCTTACCGGCTCCGCCCTTGATGGCTGCCTGACATGGCCACACCCCCACCCTTGCGCTCCTCCCCCTTTTCGGGCCTTACCTCGTGACATTTGGGCTGGTTCGAGCGAAAGCCCAAGGGCAGCGAACGCTACCGGCCCAACGCGTAACAAACTGCGAGGGGCAATGCGGTGCAGACTGGATAGTGCTCAACGGAGTCGATTGGAGGGAGGGTGCAAAATGAACGGGGCCTACTCTTATTTGTTGCAACACAATGCAGATGCAACTTTTGGAAATGGCCTTATCCTAAACACATACTATGAAATAACTAACGTTCTAAGGTGACCTACGTGTTGTGTTGCATGTGGCCTAACTATGGGGTGCAACCTTTAACCTTTAATGATGTTACCTGTGTGGGTTCTCAAAACCACAACAATATATGCACACACATATATATATATATACACACACACATATACATGTATGTATATATATATATATATATATATATATATATATATATATATATATATATATAATTCCAGCAATCTCTGTGTGTGTATGTGTGTGTGTCTGTGTGTGTGTTTGTCTGTGACCGCTGTTTCTCGACAACTACCGGTCCGATATACTTGAAACTTGCCAGGTATATTGCTGGGGACCCGAGGATGTGCCTTTTCAAGGTTTTAAATTAATCGCAGAAGTAGTTACCGAGCTATGTCCAAAAAACGATTCAACCAATCAGAGAGCAGCGAGCTATCACGTGTGCCGAACGTGGCGAACAGACTCTGCCTCGGATGGCACATTTGAGAGCGTATTCATTTATTTCCCGTCGGCAAACTATGTTGCCGTTAAACTATGTTTTAAAACTAATTAAAACTAATTTGCGATTCATCGTAACTGCGATTTGCGACCTTCCGGACAGTCAAATGAGGACGTCACTTCCGGACTTACGTAGCGGGACTAGCGGCTAGCGGACGCCATTTGGAGGAGCTGGGAGGACTCAGGCGTGATAGAGTGAGCCTGAGTGAGTATATCAAGACAAGAACAAGATCTAGAAGGAGGTATGTACGGTGCGATTCATATAATATATTGTTTAGTTATCGTCGATGAGGAATTTGGGGGCCCGATTAACTGCAGCGCCATCCGAGCTGCGGCGTCGGGACGATACATTCATTGTACGGTAACATCACGCACTTACGGGCACGTCCTATATATATAGTACGGGCATGCCCTAGTATCTATAATTCCAGTAATCTCTGTGTGTGTGTGTGTGTGTGTGTGTGTGTGTGTGTGTGTGTGTGTGTGTGTGTGTGTGTGTGTGTGTGTGTGTGTGTGTGTGTGTGTGTGTGTGTGTGTGTGTGTCTGTGTGTGTGTTTGTTTGTTTGTCTGTGACCGCTGTTTCTCGACAACCACGGGTCCGATATACTTGCAACTTGCCAGGTATATTGCTGGGGACCCGAGGATGTGCCTTTTCAAGGTTTGAAATTAATCGGACAAGTAGTTACCGAGCTATGTCCAAAAAACGATTCAACCAATCAGAGAGCAGCGAGCTATCACGTGTGCCGAACGTGGCGAACAGACTCTGCCTCGGACGGCACATTTGAGAGCGTATTCATTTATTTCACGTTGGCAAACTATGTTGGCGTTAAACTATGTTTTAAAACTAATTAAAACTAATTTGCGATTCTTTCGCTTTCCTGCGCGTTTGTGCATGCTATGGCGATTTCTTTACCAAACTCCGCAAGCCGTTCGCTTTGGACCAAACCATTTCATGTAAATAGAGGGGGGGGATTGTCACCGTACTCGCAAGCCGTTCGCTTTGGACCAAACCATTTCATGTAAATAGAGGGGGGGGATATAATTTTAGATATAGATATTGTTACAGACGCGGTGGTGGATGTTAGTTTACCGAGCGGTTTGGTATGACCACGTCTGCACAAGTTACCCGATTATACTCGAACGTTGCCGAGTCGCGCTACGCTAGGTCAATAAAGGAAAAGGACACCACGGCTGGGATTCAAATGACACGACACCAAGGGTTCAGTTCTCAAGACCTCCGGAGGAGGTTATATTAAGGCGGAAGGTTAGATTACAACTACAAGAGGGACATCATAGAAAGACAGGCACTTAGACACACTTATATTAACCCCAACAGACGACAGATAAACGGGACAAGGCTGACTCACACGGGGATTGATGGCAAGGAAAGGCGGGTATCGATGGCTCCAGGTGCACCTGGGCTCAGGGCAGGATCGACCCGGTCCAAAAGATGCAGGAGGTCTCACAGCGCTCGAGGTGGCGTCTTGTCTGCTCAAGCTGGGGGCGCATCTTACGTCACGTCCGGTACGTGGCCGCGTATATCCGGCGGGGAGTGACACGCCCTCGGCTCGTTAGCTCCGCCCCAGCTGGAATCGGCACGTTGCTTCTCATTGGGTGCGTGCGGGGGGGGGTTACCGGCTCCGCCCTTGACGAGGGGCTGACAAGGAGCCCCTTCGTGGTAACCCCGCCGGAGCGCATCGTCAATGCTCTCCCCCCCCGGCGTCAACGTGAACATAGCCCCTCGTCGTGTGTACACGTGTGTTCCTGGTACGGGGTCCCTCCCACGGTCCGGGGGTCACCAAGACCAGGTAGTTACCGGTTCAAATCCCAAGTCCCGGGTCATCCACACACCTAGTTCACCGAGCCGGTGTGAGGACGCACACTCCCCCGCGCAGCGCCGTTGTTGTAGTTGTTGTTTGTAGTTGTAGTTGTTGTTGTTGTTGTTTGGGGAAGAAGATGGGAGGAGGTATGGGAAAGGTCCTAAACTCACTACTGGTGCCATATAATCACATTCTGGTGCAACGAAGTCAGAATTAATGGAAACGAGTCCTTAACTGACATAGACTAAGAATAACTAGCAAGATGTCCGACAGTTGTCTACGTGAGATGCGGTGGACCTGGGCACGACATTTAATGGGGGAAAAAGGGGAAGGTCGGTTCTACAGAGTGTTATTTACAGGCAATGGGACTAGGGAATGGGGGATTGGGGATAGTTGGGGAGTATTGGGGAAATAGGGGAATATTTACAAGCGGATATGGAGGCCAAATTCCATATTCGCAACATTGCACCCTTCTCTACCCTCGGGGCGTCCCGACCCGATAAATTTTTACCTAGTTTAGTGTGGCACTCAGATGTAGTTCCCACTACTATTAACTCTACCCTGAGTGCGACAGTTTTACAGATATTCACAAATGAGTAAATATGTCCCCCTGCGACGTTGCACCCTTCTCCTCTCAGAAACACACCCACAGGATAACCGAATCCGGAAAGAATTCGCAAACTAAACATACAGCCGGTAGGGAGCATTATTTACAAGACTACGCTGCTATTTACACTACGATCCAGGACCTGTTTTTGGAGGGACACATGCAGATGTTATGCATAGAGAGAGCACGCATGCCAGCATCGATACACCAACCCACGAGTGCTCTGTGGCCTACGGCCTTTAATAACGTGCAGAGCACCCTTTCCCAGCACGAAAAGCACCACCCCATCACACAGTCAGCACCATCCGGTGCACCAATAAAGTGTTTATGAATCATTGTGTGGTGTCGCAGCCGGCCGATGTTCTGCCGCTGGTCTTGCCTTCGTGTGGTGCACTTGGCCTTCGTACTTCTTTCAAAAATAAAGAAAGGCGCCAACCGCGTCCATTTCCGTATTGTGGCCTTCAGTGGTGTCAACTAAGAGTGGTTCACCTGTTTGGCATAGGTGCCACGTTGACCCATAGGTCCATCCATGGGTGGTGCTTGGCCGCAAAAGAACTGCGGTCCATTGTGGGTGGCCACAAACATTGCGGTCCATATGGTGTATCGATCCAGGCAGCAAGCAGCGAAAGTGCAGGCCCACAACTGCGTAGCCAGCACCTCTCTCTCCTCTCTCTCTACCCCAAAGCCAGATCCTCGGAGGTGGGAGACAAAAGAAGCAGACAAGTGAGTAAGGTGGTAAGGGCGCAAAAGTGCACGCAATACAAGATGATGCACACTGGGGGCACATGGGAACCAGGTGAGACAGGTACGTTCCTACCGTATGCCCCCCCCCCCCCCCAGGTAACCTACATGGCCCCTCCCTTACCCCTTACTGTATCCACAAAACACAACACTACCCATAAACATCTACTTTACAAATCAACAAACATCCCTACTGTCTTCCCCATTCCTCCCATATACCAAATTCGTCTTCTCTCCCTCCTAACCAATCAAATTTGCCATTGTCAACTTTCATCAAAATTTGCCATCTCCAACTCAACATCATAATTTGCTATCACCAATTCATCATCAGTCCCTCCTAGGGAGGGAGAGATGGAATCACCCCAATGTCTCATCCACGTCGTGATGCGTCTCACCAATCCACACAGCAATTCTCATTTCCTGCACAAAGAACAAAGAAAACACAGGTGTGGAGTCATCATCATCACCACAGGTAAGTGGCTGCGTATGGTGCGACAGGTTCATCAATCCTAACTATTTCCTAAATGACTTTAACAACTTTACATTACCCGGGGTCTTTCTCCGGCCAAACCATTGGCCCTCTTACACTATGGGTTCTAAAAACCAATTCCCATTGGCCAAACTGTGGTGCTCTTCAATTTGGGGTCTCACTCCCCCCGATTCATCTCCCGGTGCCCTCGCACAATTTCTGGGCTGTGGCGTGTACCTCTCCCAGCGGGTCTACCCACCTGCACACCTCCACCACTGCAGTTGCCTCCGAGCTTACCTGCTCCTTACCCTAACCTAACTACCTGGGGAAGGCCCTCTGGCACTCTCCCCACTCGGTGCCCTCTCTGGCACTGGGCTGCCCGATCCACACCCGGGATCCTCAGGCACCCACTCACAACTACCGGCTCCCAGAGCCCACCTGCGGCCTCACCTGGCCGACATCCTCACAGTGGTGGAGTGCCCAACCAACTACACACACTAACAGGCTACACGCCCAGCCATTTCCACGACACTAATGCACCCATCCACAACACCCTTCTGCAACCGCACCACAAATGCCAATATCCAACCACAATTTACCTGTACCCTCTACCTAACACTTACACTACCCGCCCCGGGTACTCGTGAAAGGGGTCCACTCTTCCCCCATCCACACCTTCGCACCATGCACACCACTCCGTACCACTTACTCCAACTCTCTCCACACACCTTTACTTGCACACCTGTGCTCTCACACCTGGTGCCACCTGCACCCTTCTCTCCCCAAGCGCATTCGCGCTGATCCACAACACTCATTACTCACACACTGCTCCACACACCTGTCCAGTTGCACACCTGTGCAATCACACCTGTTCCATCCTCACACACACGGCATCATCTCAACTAACTACTCCTTTCTGAAACTTGCGCTTCCCAGTCGTCCCTTTAAACTATTGCGCTCCCTCGTCATTATCATCCACACTAAACTACCTGCGTCCCCACTACAGGTATCAGTCACTAACTAAACTTAACGTCACCTAATGTCATCTTCTAGGGCCCTATCCATATAACCTAACCCACCCGGGCTAGTTTTCACTGCCATACACCCCATAAACTATTGCGCATTTGCCCCACCTCTGGGAAGGGTGGCAGGGATGCCCCCCTTACCCACCGGGCCCATCGCTCACTACCAATTTTGCACATCAAATTTCAACAAATCAAAAATTTGGCCAATCCTACTCATCATCTGCCAATCACTACTGCCAATCCCTTGCCAATCATCAAATTTTGTTTTTCTCTAATTTCGGGGCCCAAAACACTAACCTCATCACCCAGTCTACTCACTACTGCCTCTCGGTGCGCCAATTCCCGTCCAAAGCCCGGCTTCGTAAAGCCAAGCAATGGATGCGGGTTGTTCTGTGCCAGCGGCTGGATGCGTCCGGCACTCGGTGCAGGGACGGGGGCTTACCCGGGCCGAGATCCCACGCACCATCTCGGCGTGGAGCCATCCCATGGCTCGATCTCGGCCTGCCGGAATGCCTCACCAAAAAGTGGTCGCCATGACGACCCTTCCTATCCAGCCGCCCGCTCCGCCTAGTGGAGCACGGACGCGGCCGCTCAAAGCGAGGCCCAGCACGCACCGAGGGCCCGATTCGGCTAAAAGTCGACCTAACCTCTAACCCGTGTAACGTCGATGCTTCACCTGCATGCTTACACCCCGCAGCCCGTTCCTTGCTCACACATCCAGCCGTGCCCATGCTCCTCGTACCTTTCCTTACACACCCAGGTACTCTCATTCCACTCACAGCCTTGGTCACACACCTGACCACCAAACACTTTGGCACACATTCGTTGGTAGCACACCTCACCAACACACCTCTTCGCACCCCCTCCTCGGTCACCTCCTCTGTGACAACCGCAGGTGTGCTCTCATTCGCACACCCAACCACGTGCCTCACCACCAACTCCAGCGTGCATTCCCACTCACGCTCTACCATTCCAGGTGTGCATCCTTCCATCCCAGGTGTACATCCTCGCTCACCTGTCACAACCAACTCACTCTCCTTGTCACTCTCACTACTCTCACCTCCATTCTTGACAGCGCACTCACCCTTACTCTTGACAGCGCACTCTTTCCTCATGCACCTGTCCGTCACACACCTTTCTCGCGCACACTCTCCCGTTACACCCTCTGTAACACTCACCACAGGTGTGCATTCTTCCTTGCCTTTGACAGCGCACTCTTTCCCCATGCACCTGTCCGTCACACACCTTTCTCGCGCACACTCTCCCGTCACACCCTCTGTAACACTCACAACACCGCGCTTCCATGTGCCCCCTCGCACACGCGCTACGACCGACTCACTCTCGCCAGCACCCTCGCTCCTTGGCACGCACTTTTTCCTCACACACCCCAGAGTCGGACTTTCTCGCACACCTCCTTTTTCGCACACCAGACCTGTCACACACTTCACCAACGGCCTCTCACGAACACCCGGGTCCATCTCGACCCCCAAGCTTCTTAAATCCCCTGGCGCATCATACGCACGACCATATTGGTCACCACTTACACCGGGTCCTCTTCCTCTTCGCTTCTCCTCCATCACCTGCGAATCCCTCATCCGGTTAATGAGCACATCATCACGATCCAAACACAGACTTTGGACCAATTCTTTTATCTCCTCTTTTATCTCTTTCTTATCCCCTCTCCGTCGCTTCTTAATTTCGCTCATCCCTTCTTCCACTTCTTCTAATTTCTGCTTCACCTCTTTTATTCCCCGGTACGTCTCCTCAAGCTCATCCTCTAAGGCTACCTTGACCGTTTCCATGTGCGTCCTCACCTGCCGGTCCTTCGTCTCCATTACCTCTATCACCTCGTCCAGCCTCGTTGTCAGTCCCTCACGTACCATCTGACATTCCCTCTTCGTCGCTACCAAGTCATCTTTTAGTTCTTTCTGTGTCGCTTTTAAACCTCCTAATACCGCAGTGTTCCTTTGAACCTGCTCCACTAACTCCGTCTGTCCCACCGTCAGCTGCTCCACCTCCTGCGTCAGGTCCTCTATGCCCCCTTGTAACTTTACAGTCCCCTTTCTCACCTCGTTCTCCATGTGCTCCTTACAGTGCCTCACCTCCTCGCGCACTCCTCCGACCTCCTCGCTCACACCTCTTCTGATCTCCTCTCCCATCACTTGCATCTCCTGCCCAGATGCCACCCTCATCTGCTCCATTTCCTCCCTGTGAGCATCCAGTTTGGTTTCTACCCCCATTCTGACCCCCTCTATCTGCTGCTCCATTTGTTTAACTTCCCTTTCCGCTTGGTCCCTCATGTCCCTCAATTTGCCTTCCATACTGTTTTCTAACCCTATTAACCCATTTCTCACCTCTTTTATCCCGTTGTCTAACCCCTCAAAATTATTGTCTAACTTCCCAAATTTCTTGTCTAACTCCTCAAAATTATTGTCTAACTTCCCAAATTTCTTGTCTAATCCCTTAAAATTATTGTCTAACCCCTCACTGGTACCCCTCGCTTCGTCCCTCATTACCCCCATTTCGTTTCCCATTACCCCCATTTTTGCTTCTAGCCTCTCCATAAGGGCCCCCATTTGCAGGAGGAAAAGGTTCGAATACACCAGGGGCGCTGCCACGGTCGCGGGCGCGGTGACCAGCGAGGCGCCATTTTGCGCTCCCGCAATGTCGGGCACAACGACGCTATTTTGTGCGTCTGCTACCCTCGCTGCTTCGCTCTCCTCCTGTCCTTCAATTTGGTCCTGGACCGACCCTGCTTCACTCTCCACTACCGGACCCCAGCCGACTTGGTCTGCCATAGCGCGACTTTCAAAATTCGGGTTTTTATTTCCGTATAACAAAATCAAATTTCGCCGTTATAATTTCGCGCGGGAAACGCGCTCCGAATCGATTCTACTACAAATTTGGGCCTAATAAATTTAGTCCCGGGTTCGAATTCCACTCCTCGACACCAATTGTTACAGACGCGGTGGTGGATGTTAGTTTACCGAGCGGTTTGGTATGACCACGTCTGCACAAGTTACCCGATTATACTCGAACGTTGCCGAGTCGCGCTACGCTAGGTCAATAAAGGAAAAGGACACCACGGCTGGGATGCAAATGACACGACACCAAGGGTTCAGTTCTCAAGACCTCCGGAGGAGGTTATATTAAGGCGGAAGGTTAGATTACAACTACAAGAGGGACATCATAGAAAGACAGGCACTTAGACACACTTATATTAACCCCAACAGACGACAGATAAACGGGACAAGGCTGACTCACACGGGGATTGATGGCAAGGAAAGGCGGGTATCGATGGCTCCAGGTGCACCTGGGCTCAGGGCAGGATCGACCCGGTCCAAAAGATGCAGGAGGTCTCACAGCGCTCGAGGTGGCGTCTTGTCTGCTCAAGCTGGGGGCGCATCTTACGTCACGTCCGGTACGTGGCCGCGTATATCCGGCGGGGAGTGACACGCCCTCGGCTCGTTAGCTCCGCCCCAGCTGGAATCGGCACGTTGCTTCTCATTGGGTGCGTGCGGGGGGGGGGGGGTTACCGGCTCCGCCCTTGACGAGGGGCTGACAAGGAGCCCCTTCGTGGTAACCCCGCCGGAGCGCATCGTCAATGGCGGCTAACCGAGCCGGTGTGAGGACGCACACTCCCCCGCGCAGCGCCGTTGTTGTAGTTGTTGTTTGTAGTTGTAGTTGTTGTTGTTGTTGTTTGGGGAAGAAGATGGGAGGAGGTATGGGAAAGGTCCTAAACTCACTACTGGTGCCATATAATCACATTCTGGTGCAACGAAGAGTCAGAATTAATGGAAACGAGTCCTTAACTGACATAGACTAAGAATAACTAGCAAGATGTCCGACAGTTGTCTACGTGAGATGCGGTGGACCTGGGCACGACATTTAATGGGGGAAAAAGGGGAAGGTCGGTTCTACAGAGTGTTATTTACAGGCAATGGGACTAGGGAATGGGGGATTGGGGATAGTTGGGGAGTATTGGGGAAATAGGGGAATATTTACAAGCGGATATGGAGGCCAAATTCCATATTCGCAACAATATAGTACGGGCATGCCCTAGTATCTATAATTCCAGTAATCTCTGTGTGTATGTGTGTCGTTTGTCTGTGACCGCTGTTTCTCGACAACCACGGGTCCGATATACTTGAAACTTGCCAGGTATATTGCTGGGGACCCGAGGATGTGCCTTTTCAAGGTTTCATATTAATCGGACAAGTAGTTACCGAGCTATGGCGATTTATTTACCAAACTCCGCAAGCCGTTCGCTTTGGACCAAACCATTTCATGTAAATAGAGGGGGGGGATTGTCACCGTACTCGCAAGCCGTTCGCTTTGGCTTTGCGAATGGACCAAACCATTTCATGTAAATAGAGGGGGGGGATTGTCACCGTACTCGCAAGCCGTTCGCTTTGGTTTTGCGAATGGACCAAACCATTTCATGTAAATAGAGGGGGGGGATATAATTTTAGATATATATATAGTACGGGCATGCCCTAGTATATATAATAAGGAGAACACATAATAAGGAGATAACTACTGAACAGGGAGATCTATGATTTGCTACGTGATGCGATGGAGTAACTACGAGGACGACCTTTTGACCTTTACACTACGGAGGGTGATATTTACACACAAAAAACACAATTCTCAAATCCACAACACTGCACCCTCCTCCTCTTAGGCACGTCCCGGGCCTATTAAACTTTTACCTTTAGTGTGGCACGTAGTTGTAGTTCCCTCTACATTTAACCTGACCCTGAGTGTGACAGTTTTAAAACACAAATAAGTATGTCCCTCTGCTGCATTGCACCCTGCCTAACAGATTCACGCCCACAGCTAACCGAATTTCGGAATGGTTCTCAAACTAAACGTTTACGGTGGGGGGCATTATTTACAATTGACGCTGGTATTTACAACACTAACCCAGAACCTGTGATTGTTCTTTTGGGGGGGGGGGGGGGGGGAGACAGCCTGCCCTGCATCGACGCACCAGCACCAATATCAAAGCACCATAATGCACCAAAACGCACCGGAGTGCACAGTCACCACAATTCAAATAAAAAAAACCAAACCCCTGTTGGTGTCTTGCTCTTCGGCTCCCTCTGCTGGCTATTGTCGTTCTTCCAGATGTTGTCTTTCTTCTTTGCTGGCAGCCTATTTGGTGGAAATTAAAGTGCACAAAACGTGTCCATTGTTTTTATTTATGGCCCACAGGGGGGCCGACTATGAGTGGTTCACCTGTGGGCTTGGTGCCACCTCACCGGGTCCGCAAGCAAGATCTCGGGCCATCATGGCCGGTTCAAGCAGAGGGGCCGGGCCATGCCCCAACCCGTGGGGTCCATGAGTGGTGCTCAGCCACAGACATGTGGTCCATAAGTGGTGCATCGATGCAGGCAGCTGTGGTTGCGAGAGTTCGGGCACACAATGGCGGACTCCCGCACGCTCCCCTCGGTGCCCAGAGAGCACAGTCCTCGGGTGGGAGACAGGGGGATAGAAGACAGGTGAGCGAACGGTAAGGTCACAAGGGTACACATCAAAACAGGTAATGCAGAACGAGGTGCGTACGGAGAGCGAAGTGAGAAAGCTCGTCCCTACCGTACGCCCCCCACATGTGACCTACACTACCCCTGCCCTTACCCCATATTTACAACAATTTACACATTTACAAATTCGTCGCTACCGTCGCGTCTTCCCCAAATTTCCCCAATACCAAATTCGTCCCCACAATCCTTCTAACCAAAATTTGCCATCACCAATTCATCATCAATCCCTCTTAAGGAGGGAGAGATGGAACAAACAAGTGCAATGTCACACCCACGTCATGATGCGTCTCACAATCCAAACATTTGCACAACAAAAATAATAAAACATGGCATGGTGTGGAGTTCTGTCACCTCAGGTGACTGGATGTAGATGGTGCAAGGAGATTTCAATCCTAACTATCCTCTTAATGACTTTAATACACTTTACACTACCCGGGGTCTTTCCCTGCCAATCCATTGGCCAACTTACTCTATGCGGTTTTAAGAACCAAATTCCCATTGACCAAACTGTGGTGCTTCATCAATTTGTGGTCTCACTCCCCCGATTCAACTCCCTGTGCCTTTGCACAATTTCAGGACTGGGTCGTGTGGCTCTCCCAGCAGGTCTACCCACCTGCACACCTCCACCACTGTAGTTGCCTCCGAGCTTACCTGCTCCTCACCCTACCTATCTAACTGGGGAAGGCCCTCTGGCGCTCTCCCCACTCGGTGCCCTCTCTGGCACTGGGCTACCCGGGTCCATCCTCCGGATCCTCGGGCCCCATCCACAACTCTAACGGCTCCCAGAGCCCACCTGCGGCCTCACCTGGCCGACATCCTCACAGTGGTGGAGTGCCCATTCAACTACACATACTAACAGGCCACACGCCCAGCCATTTCCATGTCACTAATGCACCCATCCAAACACCATTCTTCCACCACACACCACAGATGCCAATATCCAACCACAATTTACCTGTACCCCCTACCTAATTCTTAAACTACCCTCCCCGGGTATTCGTGATGGGGTCCATCCTCCCCATACACACCTTCGCACCATCCACTCCACTCCAGTTTCCACTATACTCCCTCCACACCATCCATTCCATACTTCATATATTCCATACTCCATGTGTTCCACACAACCATTCTCCATACACCTGTATTTGCACACCTGTGCCATCACACCTGGTGCTTCCTGCACCCTCCTTCCTCCAGGACCATTTGCTCAACACAACACTCAATCACCATTACTCACTCATACACTGCTCAATACACTTTCGATCCTCAAACACTCGGCATCATCTGATCTCACTACTCCCCTCTGAAACTCGCGCTTCCCAGTCGCCCCTTACATTGTTGCGCTCCCTCATCATTATAATCCAACTACCCTCTCTATGTCCCCACTACCTGTCCAATGTTGCTACTTAAACTTACCGTTACCTCTGGTCATTCTCTAGATCCCTACACACTTTATCCTAACCCTCCCGGGCTAGTTTTCACTGCCATAAACCCCATAAACCTATAGCTCCTTTGCCCCCGTGTGTGAGGGATGGCAGAGTTGCCATCCCATCACATCGGGTATCTCTCACTATAAATTTGGCTCATCCAATATCAACCAATCAAAATTTTCCAATCACAGCCAATCATTCTACCAATCATTCTACCAATCATCAAATTTTGCTTTTCGAATTCACTGCTGCTATCTCCCTCACACGTCTACTCACTTGAGCCTCTCGGTGCGCCAATTCATTTCCAAAGCTCGGCTTCGCAAAGCCGAGCAATGAATGCGGGTGGTTTGTTGCCGGCGTTTGGATCCGTCCGGCATTCGGTTCAGGAAAGGTTTACTCGGGCCGAGATTCCACGCACCATCTCGGCACGGAGCCGTCCGATGGCCCGATCTCGCCCTGCCGGGACGTCTCAACCACAAGGGGTCGCCGTGCCGACCCTTCCTCGAACCGGGCCGCCCGCTCCGCTTTGTGGAGCATGGACGCGACCATTCGGAGCGAGGCCCGGCGTGGATCCCGCACGGCGGTTCCTTTGAAACCGCCGTGGTTACGATCCCCGCTGGTTCCCGCGGTGCACAATGCCCGGCACGAACCGAGGGCTCGCTTCGGCTAAAAGTCGATCTGGCTGCTAACCCGGTTAACGTCGATGCTTCACCTGCAGGCTCACACGCATACGCGACCCTTTTCATCCTCACTGAGCTCGGTGCTCCAATGCCGCCCGTACACCCCACGTACTTCGTTATTGCACTTGTTCTTGTTCCGCTCACAGACTTCATCACACACCTGACCACCGCACACCTTAGCACACACTCGTCGTTCGCACACCTCACCAACACCCCTCTTTGCGCCTACTCCTTGGTCACATCCCCGGTGACAACCACGGGTGTGCACTCTCTTGCACACCCAATCACGTGCTTTACTACTAACTCCAGTGTGCATTCCCACATGCGCTCGACCATCTCAGGTGTGCATCCTTCCATTCCAGGTGTACATCCTCTCTCACCTGCTACAACCAACTCGTGCTCCGTGTCACTTTCACTGCTTTCACCACCACACTCGGTCGCGCATTCACCCTTACTCTTGACAACGCACTCTGTAAGCATGCACTCCTCTGTTACACACCTTTCTCGCGCATCCTCTTGCGCACACTCTCCCGTTATGTCCTCCGTAACACTCACCACAGGTGTGCATTCTTCCGTTACATCCCCTGTAACACTCCCCTTCACGCGCTTCCATGTGCCCCCCCGCACACGCACCAACACCAACTCACTCTCGACAGCACACTCGCTCCTCGGCGCGCACTTTTGCCTCATACACCCCATAGTCGGACCTCCTCGCACACCTCCTCTATCCGTACACTCCGGACCAGTCATACACCTCACCATTGGTCCCTCACGAACACCCGGGTCTACACCAACCCCCAAGCCGACTGAATCTTCCCTCACACCATTTACATTTCCGAGTATATCGCCACTCACCTTTTGCTGAGTGACCACGGCGGGATCCACGCGGTTTGCTCCCCTATTTCCCTCAATTTGCCTTCCATCTTGACTTCTAGCCCCGTTAACCCATTCTTCACCCCTTTTATCCCATTGTCTAACCCCTCAAATTTATTGTCTAACCCCTCAAATTTATTGTCTAAACCCTCAAATTTATTTCCCATATTACTTAACCCGTCTCTCAATTGCTCACTGGTACCCCTCGCTTCGTCCCTCATTCTGCTTTCCATCCCTTCCATTTCTGCCCTTGATTTGTCCCCCTGCAGGTTCAGGGACGCCTGCATTTGTGCCATAAATTGATCCATAAGGGCCTGCATTTGGACCATCCCCATTGGTGCAGCGGGCGCGGCTGCCGCGCGCTGGTGCGAGGCGCTATTTTGTGCACCCGCCACATCATGCGAGGCGCCGCCATCTCGTGTGCCTGAGACCTCCGCTACCACATCACCATTGCTCTCCTCTTCCATCATTACTCCCACCTCCTCCCTGTGGTCCTGGGTTACCCCTAACCCCTCTTCTAATTCCCCCACCGGCATCCTGTCGCCTTGACCATCCATGGCACGATTTTTAATTTAGGATGTTAAAAATAAAATCTCGGGCCACTCGTAATTTTGAGCGCGCTAAGCGCGCTTCGGGTCCGAATCTCGCTCCCGACACCAATTGTTATGGAACCCTCCATCAGCCTTTTTCCCCTTATCAAGGGGGGATCAACCCCCTTGTCTTTGACTGACCGATGTGAGTCCTGAAGTTGCACAGCTACCCCCAAAGAGGCAGGTGCACAACCTCGTTCGTACCGCGGACAGATGTTAATTGCCGAGCGGTTTAGCAACCATGGCACGAACCATTAACAAGAGACTAGACCCGATTCCTAAACGTTGGCCAAATCGTGCCACAGGTGTCCAATGAGGGAAATCACAAAGACGACGGATGTAAGGGAAAGAAAGGCAAGGTAGGAAGAACAAATCTAATTTATTATTATTATTTACAAGACCAAAAGAACCAAGGAGAATGGAAAGATAAGAAAATAACGACAGAAAGAGGGACGGACCAGAAGGACACAGTGCAACACTAGCTTATACTATACAGTCTTACTTAGAAACCCAGGACAGAACAAACAAAGACAGACTCACACGAATGGGAAATAAAGGCAGGCACGAATGGCTGGAAAGGGAGGAAGGTTCAGCTCGGACCAGAGGGATGGCTGGACGGACGAGGCGGGATCACAAGGCGGGGAGGATGCGGGTCCGGTCCGTGTAAACGGCAAGGCTCGAGGTGAGCGGCCGCCGACCCTCCGCAATCTGGGTCGCTCGGTGGCGTTGCCTCGCAACAGCGGGTCGAAACTGCGTGTCAAAGCTCAACTTCTCCTCAGCCGAACTCCAACGGAACTGCGGTCCACTGAGCTCTCAGCTCCTCCTCAACTGAACTCCAACTGAACTGCGGTCCACTCAACTCTCAGCTCCTCCTCAACTGAACTGCTCAGTGCGTCCTCCTCACTCATCTCTTTAAGCAGTCCCTCCGTCGCCCTTTTTATCGCCCTCCCTGAGATCAAGCCGTGGGCTACAAGGGCACGCTTACCGGGCCGCTCACTGCAGTGCCGGTTGGCTGGCACGGGCTCTTTTGCTCCACCTTTGATGACGATCGGCGGCCAACGCCCTTCTTCTCCGAGTTTACCTCGTGGCTAATGGAGGCTTGCGGCGAAAACCGCAACCCCAAAGCAGCAGCGGCGAATGCAGTTGGCAATAGCTGACAAAAGGGGAATTGGAAGGGAATCTACCTTATTTGAATTCGGTGCAATGGAGTGTCATCTTAATGGAAGACAAAGCCTTAAACTAATACACATAATAAGGAGATAACTACTGAACAGGCAGATCTATGATTTGCTACGTGATGCGATGGAGTAACTACGAGGACGACCTTTTGACCTTTACACTACGGAGGGTGATATTTACACACAAAAAAACACAATTCTCAAATCCACAACAATATATATACACAAAGAATTAAGTTAAGCACCCCCCCGTTTTTTTACAACCTCGCACATTACAAGTTTGTTGTCGTCAAAACAGTGTAATATACCCATGATATTGCTATATTTTCTGGAGAAGTGATATTATGGTCACATAAAAACATAACAATCATGCCGTTTTCAATATTTTATTCTGAATAATTTAAGGTGAAATTTTTTGGGAATTTTAGGCATATTTTCACCTCAATTTAAGTATGGAGCTATAGGTCCATCACGGACAGTGTGGATGACGTTTATGTTTTCTAACGTACAGTCATTGTTCTGAGAAGACCTCTAGCGATCTTTGCGTCAATAACGTGTGTAGGACCCACGTGATCGGATGGAGCAAGGTGCTGTGACAACCATCCCCTGGCCTGCGTACAGTCCTGACCTGAACCCCCTCGAGCACGTTTGGGACATGTTGGGACGACAAATTGCGAAGATGGTCCCTCCAATAGCCAATCTGGATGAATTGGAACGTGCATTACATCGGGAATGGAACAACCTGCCACAGCAACGCATACGACGGCTTACAGGGTCTATGAGACGTAGGGTTGAGTCAGTGATCCGATCACGTGGGTCCTACACACGTTATTGACGCAAAGATCGCTAGAGGTCTTCTCAGAACAATGACTGTACGTTAGAAAACATAAACGTCATCCACACTGTCCGTGATGGACCTATAGCTCCATACTTAAATTGAGGTGAAAATATGCCTAAAATTCCCAAAAAATTTCACCTTAAATTATTCCGAATAAAATATTGAAAACGGCATGATTGTTATGTTTTTATGTGACCATAATATCACTTCTCCAGAAAATATAGCAATATCATGGGTATATTACACTGTTTTGACGACAACAAACTTGTAATGTGCGAGGTTGTAAAAAAACGGGGGGGTGCTTAACTTAATTCTTTGTGTATATATACATAGACACACACACACACACACACACACACACACACACACACACACACACACACACACACACAAAGATGTTACCCCTATTGATTTTAATTACAATATCCTACCTCTTCCTTGCTGGTTTCTTCCCCTCCAATCCCCTACTCTCACCCACACCCACTCTGTTCTCATTGCTTTGATTTGCCATGTCTGCCTGCTATGTCACTTGTTGGGATGTTGCTCCTCAATCTTCCATGAATTTAGATTCTCTATATCAAAAAATGAAACATCCTTGGTGGTTGGTGGGTGAGGGTGGGGGGAGGGGCGGAATGAGGTGTGGGTTGTAAGTCATCATTTAATATGCAGCACATGATTGCAGGTTTGCATGATTGCTGGGAGTGCAGCCGTGCCACTGATGCATTGCCCCCTGTAGGTTAGAGCAGGAATTTGTTCAGGGTGCTGGCGATATCTTGTCTACTCTTCATGAAGGACACTGAGGGATAAATTAATGTCCACCAATTAATGCCGGCAGACAGGATGCCCGTCGGTCATACGGACCCACAGGATGTTGAACGTAGTGTTGATGCTACTGTGAGTGGCACGTAGACTTCTATTGCATAGTTGATATTGTATACTGTTGTCATAAGTATGTCAAACAAATACCCGGGGGAGTTTTATGGACAAGTACACTGGTCTGTGTAATTATTCTGTCAATGTAACCATGCACAGTCGCTTTTTTCACGCAGGTAGGGGAAGGGTAAGTGTGACGTTTGTGATGTTTAAATGTGTATCAGGGCGATAAAATCAAAACACCAAAAAAGGTTGCACATTTATGCCTCGCCCTGCCAGTGAAATACCAGGATGACAGGTTATAGCTGGGCCAAGATTCACAACTATGCTTGACATCTCAGAGGTGAATGGGTAGGCCGTGATGCTGTGGAATTGCTGTGTTAAATATCACGATATATCGCCGAAGTTTTATGGGTCGCCTTCAGAAAGTAAATAATAATTTACGTGTACCTTTTTGTTCAAAAAGTTATGGACGGATTAGGACAAAACTTTGTGGATGAGTTGGTTAGATGACAAGAACAATTAGATTAGATTTTGGTTCAGGTCCGAATCCAGATCCAGCCTATCAGTGGGATGAATTAAATGAATGAATGAATGAATGATCGTTTTAAGGCCATTTCCCCCGCTAGAGCGGGGGTTAGCCTTGCGGGCCCCATGACAATCATGGTTCCCTGTTTGAGGCAATGTTTTTATGGCCGGATGCCCTTCCTGACGCCAACCCTTGGTCACGCTCTTGCGATGCGCAGGGATACGGTGTACCTATTCTAAACCGGGGTACACACCGTGATCATTCATCCCAGCCAGCTGGTACTCAATTTGCCGACCTCGGAAGGATGACAGGCTGAGTAAACCCCCCTGGCGTTAATTCAGCGATCGACCGGGATTCGAACCCAGGATCCTTGGATCCCAAGCCGGCACCCTAACCGCGAAGCCAACACCAGGCAAATCATAAACTGTTCAACTTGGCAGAGGTGTACTCTCTACCGATTTCCATTCTAGTTTGTTCTTGTAATGAATAGTTTGCAGAGGTATTACCTCCTATGATGAATGCAAGGCAGCGTATGTCCAACTGCATGAGTACCTCCGTGCATGGCTTTCTCCTAGCTTCTTTATTCATGGTCGATGGTGCTAAATAGTGAGGCTCGTTACACAGCTTTCGCCATGCGTGCTATTATTATTTTTTTCATTTGTGATTGATAGAACACAAAGATTGAACGCTGTTGTTCTGAGGACGGTCGAGAATTCAGAATGCAGTAATGATTGTATCGGCGTTACTGCATGACATATAGGGAAACATGTACTACTTCATTTTCCCACTTTGAAGATGAATCTTTGAGGAATTGTACCGAGCTTCTGAATTTGAAAAGGAACTTTGAAGTGCAAGTGTGAGGTTTGCACTTTATCACCCTGGTACACATAAACATCACAAACACCAAAAAAAAGTTTGAGTCCCAATTATGAATTTTGAGATCACGTAATAATCACGGAGAAACGGTATTTAATGAAAATAATTCTGAATTCTAAGTGTAGTGTTTACTTCACTGCTTTGGGTTGAGTTCAGTTCTGGAGAAACGAATTTGATAGCGGGCTGGCAGGATGGCCCAGAGGTATGCACACACACCTCAGACATGTCCAGCCTGGGTTTGAATCTTGACCCAGCTATAAACTGTTATCCCAGTGTTTTGCAGGCAGGGGGATTCATCAGTGTGTGCCGTCCCTCGAATTAATGATAAATGGGCGTCCCATCTACTGCTGTTCATAATAGTTGATACTCTCTGTTTATGAAGGGGCATGCTTCATCTTTGGTGTGTATATAATGAGATGTAGGGTGGTGTGGACCTGTCACCCTTAGCAATTTTAAATATTCAAGATGGCTTTCAAGATGGCTGCCGCGAAGGACGAAAATTCGAAAATTCCTATTATTTCAATGTTTTCTGCCACAGATAAATTATTTTTTGGCCAAGATATATGTTTTGGGGTCCAATAATTTCGATAGAAAGGGTTTGAGAAGTATTGGATGTACCGTTGCTATGGTAACTAGCAATATGGCTACCATTGTCGGTAAAAATGGCAAAACTGCCATAAATTTCAAGAAAATGTTTATTAGAGCATTGTTTTTATTTCCTACGTATATGCTAATGACCACAATGTATTGGATAAAATAGGTTTGATGAGTTACGATTTTCTGTTGCCATGGTAACCATCTAAAGTGACCATTCTGATGTTTGAAATAAGTGTTAAAGATATATAACATAAAACCATACATTTTTGGCCTTAGTTAAATGTTTTCTAACCCTAAGATCATGATGGGATGGATTTGATAAATAAACTGTTTGATGTTGCCATTGTAACCACAAAGATGCTACCATGAATGGGTACTGTGACGTTTTGATAAACACGTTTTTTCTGCTAATATCACATTGATTACCATTACGTTTAATCTATCTATAATGCCAGTAATCTCTGTGTGTCTGTCTGTGACCGCTGTTTCTCGACAACCACGGGTCCGATATACTTGAAACTTGCCAGGTATATTGCTGGGGACCCGAGGATGTGCCTTTTCAAGGTTTCATATTAATCGGACAAGTAGTTAGCGAGCTATGTCCAAAAAACGATTCAACCAATCAGAGAGCAGCGAGCTATCACGTGTGCCGAACGTGGCGAACAGACTCTGCCTCGGACGGCACATTTGAGAGCGTATTCATTTATTTCACGTTGGCAAACTATGTTGGCGTTAAACTATGTTTTACAACTAATTAAAACTAATTTGCGATTCATTCGCTTTCCTGCGCGTTTGTGCACGCTATGGCGATTTCTTTACCAAACTCCGCAAGCCGTTCGCTTTGGACCAAACCATTTCATGTAAATAGAGGGGGGGGGATTGTCACCGTACTCGCAAGCCGTTCGCTTTGGACCAAACCATTTCATGTAAATAGAGGGGGGGGATATAATTTTAGATATATATATAGTACGGGCATGCCCTAGTATATTCTGATGACAATAGGAGTCTAAAGTTGGAATGACATGATGTGACGTGTACAGAGCATTCTTTTTCTCCCTAAAATTGTCAACATTAATACTTAATTAATATTTGCTTTCTTTGTTTTAATCTGGATCTAAACCATGGAGCAGGGCTGCGTCCTTAAGTTCCGGTATGGCACTGAGTGTGATGAGAAGACATCACTCTCAGAGACTACTGGTGTGGCACGAATAGAAACGATGATCAATGCGAGCAAAGTTTATGGGGACACCTTGCATGTGGAACTTGAAACACAGCTTGCTGAAAATGAGAACTTGAAGATCTATTCCCACAGAAACTGCGTGTCTCGGTATACATCAAAAACAAACCTCGCCAAGTATAAGAATAATGAGGGTGCCCCGCCAGCCAAAATATTACGACGGTCATCGTCAGTGTTTGACTTCAAGCTTCATTGGCTGTACTGTCGCAAAGCCTGTGAAATAAACAAGGATCCAAAGAATCCTAAAAGATGGAGACCAGCCTTCCTGTGTCGTTCAACCCATACCGAGCATGGTGGTAAGCCCTACAAAGAATATCTTCTTGAAAAATATCATTCTCGCAACGACCACTGGGCAAATGAAGTCCAAAGTCGCATTGAAGGTGCCGTCAGTGACTTGCGTGCAGTTGACGCTCGTTATCACAAGGACTGCATGAGCTTATTTGTGAGCAACCGGTGCCTTTCAGAGGATCCAAAAGGCACATCCAAACAGTCAGAGACAGATGAAGCCCTGCAGCATGTGATAGAAATCATACAGGCCGACAGAAGTCGGATTTGGAACTCAGTTTAACTCTTCAAGGAATACCAGGATAGTCATGGCTGTGCACTCACACGCTACCGTCTCGTAGAGGAGTTGCGACGGTACTTCGGTGATGACCTTGTTGTCCTTACAACTCCTGGTTATGCCAGCCTAATTGCATTCCACAAGAATGCTGCCCTGATGCTGAAGATGGTTAAGGACGACGACGAGAGTGACGACATTGAGAGAAGCGTTAGCATTTTGGCCAAGCATGTGGTGAAGGAGTGCAAGTCAATCACCTGTGACAAGTCTACGTACCAAGTGCACATCGATATGAATATTGCTGCTGAGTATGCATCTAGTCCATTGATGAGGTTACTGGCTGCTCTGTCTACAAAGATGGACAAAACTTTACCAGCGCTGTTGATTGCCAATATTATCACAGACGTGATAACGAACAATCCAACTCCTCTACAAGTGGCACTTGGAATACTTCTGAGGGAATCGAAGACAGTTGTTGGTCATATGTATGACTATCGCATCACATGCGGTTACTGTGCTTTAAGAGCTCAGCTGCTGTTGCTGCATCTGCTGATCCTGTCAAACAGGGAATATCTGATGCCAAGGATGGTCTTATCCAGGTTGTGGCTGACAACTTTGACACTGACATAAGTTCCCCAAATGGAAAGCTCTCCACGCACTCGTTGGCAATGATCATCATGCAACCGACCCATGAAGATGACACCCCATCAAGTGAAACCATTCCTCGCCTAAAGAAGAGTGAAATGGCCAAGCCAATTGCAGATGGGCAAGAGAGCGAATCTGAAAACAACTTCACATGTCAAAAGAAACCACCAATGGCAGAGCTCCAAACATCCACACTCTCATCAGATATCCTACATCATCAGGATGTGTCACAGAAGAGAGCTGCCGAAAATAACTTTGCCTTTATTCAGGATGTTATCACCATTGACAAATGCCCAGAATTCAATGGCTCCAACACAAAGATGTGTCGAGAGCAAGGTCTTTAACACTTATTTCAAACATCAGAATGGTCACTTTAGATGGTTACCATGGCAACAGAAAATCGTAACTCATCAAACCTATTTTATCCAATACGTTGTGGTCATTAGCATACAACAACAACAGGCATTTTAAGGCCATTTTCCCCACTAGAGTGGGAGTTAGTCTTGCGGTCCCCATGACAATCTTCTCCATTTTGCCCTATTTTCTGCATCTCCCCTTGTTAACCCCCTTGCCCGCATTTCTTCTTCGACCATCTTTAGCGAAGTCTTTCTTGGTCTTCCCTGTCCTCTTACTTCCTTCTACATTCATTTCCATCACTCTTCTCAACCAGTCACTTTCATCCTTCCTCAACACATGACCAAACCATCTCAACCTGTTCCTCTTCACAGCATCAATCACAGGCTCCATTCCCATCATCTTTCGCAATTCATCATTTGCCTTCCTCTCTCTGTGTGTCGGCTTAGCGGTTAGGGTGCAGGCTTGGGATCCTAGGATCCTGGGTTCGAATCCCGGTCGATCGCTGAATTAACGCCAGGGGGGTTGACTCAGCCTGTCATCCTTCCGAGGTCGGCAAATTGAGTACCAGCTTGCTGGGATGAATGATCCTGGTGTGTACCCCGGTTTAGAATAGGTACACCGTATCCCTGCGCATCGTAAGAGCGTGACCAAGGGTTGGCGTCAGGAAGGGCATCCGGCCATAAAAACATTGCCTCAAACAGGGAACCATGATTGTCATGGGGCCCGCAAGGCTAACCCCCGCTCTAGCGGGGAAAATGGCCTTAAAACGATCATTCATTCATTCATTCTCTCAATGATACTCCACACATCCACCGAACCATTCGCATTTCCAGCCTTCGTTGCTGCTCTACGTTCATTACCCATGTCTTGCTCCCATAAATCATAACACTTCTCACACATGCAGCATGCACCTTTCCCTTCAGCTTCAACGACACCCCCCTCCTCGTCAGCATGCCAATCAGTTCCCGAAACTTCTTCCATGCACATCTCACTCTAGCAACCGTTACCGAGTCTGATCCACCTCCTCCATTCAGCATGTCTCCTCGGTAACAAAATGTTTTCACACCTTCCAGCTTCACGCCGTCTCCAAGATCCAACTCAACATTTCCTCCATCTGCAGCTCCCTCTGTGCACACCTTACACTTGAATGTAGATGCCACACTGGTTAATGACCCTCTCAAACCACTACATTTTTGATGAACCCACTTAGCGCACATTGTACATTGAATGGAGTTCACTCCGACACCCTTCCTGCAGCACAGGGCCACTTCCCAGTTCTTTCCACCTCACCACATGCTTTACCACTTGCCATCACCTTCGTCTTTCTGATATTCACCTTCAGACCTTTTGTCTCCATACATTCCTTCCACTTGTTCATCTTCTCTTTCAGTCCATCCATACTTTCTGCAATCAACACCAGATCATCCGCATACAACAACTTCCACGGTAAACCCTCCTTTACGTTCCGAGCCAGCACCTCCATCACAGCTACAAATAGTAGTGGACTTAGTACCGACCCCTGATGCACACCCACCTTCACCTCAAACTCACGACTGTTCCCGTCCTTCGTCCTTACAGCTGTGCGCGCTCTTTTGTACATTGCCATCACTACTCTGATCAACCATTCCTCCACTCCTAACTTCCTCAATGCCCATGTGGCTACTTCACGTGGAACCCTATCGAATGTGAAGTAGTGACATGGGTATTGAGGAAGTTAGGAGTGGAGGAATGGCATATTTATGGAAATATTTAATGGAAATCATTCGCATATACCTAGGACATAAAAACAATGCTCTAATAAACATTTTCTTGAAATTTATGGCAGTTTTGCCATTTTTACCACCTTTTACTGACTTAATGGTAGCCATATTGCTAGTTACTATAGCAACGGTACATCCAATACTTCTCAAACCCTTTCTATCGACATTATTGGACCCCAAAACATATATCTTGGCCAAAAAATAATTTGTCTGTGGCAGAAAACATTGAAATAATAGGAATTTTCGAATTTTAGTCCTTCGCGGCAGCCATCTTGGACACCATCTTGAATATTTCAAATTGCTCAAGGGTGACAGGTCCACACCACCCTAGATCTCATTATATACACCCCAAAGATGAATAATCAGCAGAGAAAAAAAACTATATCAGAGAATTAGGGGTCACTCCCCTTGGCTGCTGGACTAACAGAGTTAAGCAGCCTTCTTTACATGTTGGAGGAGTGGGCCGGGTTGTTCCACAGGTAATGTGAGACAGTTCCAGAGATGGGAGAAAAAGGCTACAAGGCATGCAGATGTGTGTGGAGGGTGAATTTGTAAAGGTTGATGAGAAGATCATCGAATGAATACCTGGTCTTGGAACGACTGGGTAGAAGAGGAGGGTTTAGGGAGGTGATGAGGGCCAAAGAGGCAGAGCCTGTGAAAAACGAGAGCCTGCTAGCGATTACGCTAAAGTTGTGAGAGAGTGTGTCGTGGTAATCTGGGGAGGTGAATGTCATTGCCAGTCTGTGAAGAAGCAGGTGAACAGTCAAATAACCCTGGGAGTCAAAATTAAGCCACAGATGCACAGCATCTGGTTGAAAGTTAAAACTGCCATCTTCCCAATGGAAGGTCATGAAGGCTGAAGTGACAGATTTCCATGAAGTATGATGCCGCCAAAGGCAAAAAGGCCAAAAGTGGCATTGATCCCAGGAAGGCTGTCCGCCCACCACCGTCCATGTCATTGGCATGATGTCAGCTCTGTCTAATGAGGAACATAACTGGCAACAGAGCTCTTTGCTTGGCAAGAGGGAAATCAGACAGTAATGATTCCATTTTATAAAATAGGTCATACTTTAAACATTTTTGTTTCTGTTGGCCTGTTTAGTCCTCTTATGGTGTTGAGATCCAAGGTTCTAATCCCATATTCAGTTTTGATGCCTTTAATGTCTCCTGATTCCTCATTAATGTTTAAGAACGCTGGTGGTTCCCAATGTCATTATCCTGCGTGTTCAAACAACTGCAAGTTCTTTCATGAGCCTTGGACGGGATGAGAAGTGCTGATGCAAAATAAAATGGCATGGATATGGGACAGTAAGAAGTGATAAAGGTTTGACAGTTTGAAGGCTTTGGAAGACTATTTTTTTTGGAAGAAATAAAAGATTTAATTGAAACGCTGGACTGCAGAACCACAGACTTGTCAAAGGAGGCAGAACAATACCCAGAAAAGAGATGGTAAAGAGATGAAGGTCACCATCAAGTCTGTGCAATGGAAAACTTTTATTTCCACTTTATGGCTACAAAAGTCAACAATTCCTTCAGGTTTATAAGTCTGAGCATTGCTTCGTGAGTCCCAAGATAACTTGTGCACAGCAGCAATATGTAATGTAAGTGCCTGCTACAAAGTCTTATTTTCGATGAAATAACACATGCACACAGAAACACACACTCTCTCTCTCTCTCTCCACTCACACACTCTCTCTCTCTCTCTCTCTCTCCACTCACACACACTCTCTCTCTCTCTCTCTCTCTCTCCACTCACACACACTCTCTCTCTCCACACTCACGCACTCTCTCTCTCCACACACTCTCTCTCTCTCTCCCCTCACACACACTCTCTCTCTCCACTCACACACTCTCTCTCTCCACACTCACACACTCTCTCTCTCTCCACACTCACACACTCTCTCTCTCTCCACACTCACACACTCTCTCTCTCTCCACACTCACACACTCTCTCTCTCCACACTCACACACTCTCTCTCTCAACACTCACACACTCTCTCTCTCCACACTCACACACTCTCTCTCTCCACACTCACACACTCTCTCTCTCCACACTCACACACTCTCTCTCTCTCTCCACACTCACACACTCTCTCTCTCTCCACACTCACACACTCTCTCTCTCTCTCCACACTCACACTCACACACTCTCTCTCTCCACACTCACACTCACACACTCTCTCTCTCTCTCTCCACACTCACACTCACACACTCTCTCTCTCTCTCCACACTCACACTCACACACTCTCTCTCTCTCCACACTCACACTCACACACTCTCTCTCTCCACACTCACACACTCTCTCTCTCTCCACACTCACACACTCTCTCTCTCCACACTCACACACTCTCTCTCTCCACACTCACACTCACACACTCTCTCACTCACACTCACACTTTCACTCTCTCTCACACACTCACACACACTTTCACATACACACACACTTACACACACTCACACTCACACTCACACTCTCTCACAAACACATGCACTCTCATACACACACTCTCACTCTCACACACACACACACGCTCACACACACACACACACACACACACACACACACACACACACACACACACACACACACTCACATATACACACACAGACACACACACATATACACAAACACGTACAAACACAGACACATGCTTAGATACACATACATATACACACACATATACACACACATATACACACACACACACACACACACACACACACACACACTCACATGCACACACACACACACACACACACACACACACACACACTCACACTCTCTCACAAACACATGCACTCTCATACACACACTCTCACACACACACACACGCTCACACACACACACACACACACACACACACACACACACACACACACACACAAGCCTGTGGGGCTATCCACCTGTGGGGATAAGCCTGTGGGGTGTATGTGGGGCTGTGGGGCTATGTGTGTGTGGGGTATTGTTCAATCCAGTGTTCAACAATCTGTATTGTTTGGTGCTATGGTTGCTTTCTAAACAACAGAGACGTTTAATTCAGTTAGCATGAAAAATACCATATTTTCTTATGGTATACTGGAAATATTCAGCACTCAAACGGGCACTGCGAGCTCTTGGGTAGAAAAGATGGATAATAACATTATGCTTCACTCGCCCGTCAGGTCATCAGCTTACAAATGCAACATGTTTTGTGAAAATGTGATCCAGTGATCAGTTCGATCTCTTTAAAGGGATTTAACTGGAGGTTAATGCAATGAATGATTTCTGCCTTGATTTCTTGTAACATTGCTGGCTGGTCTTCAAACGCATTGCAAGCAGTGCATGCTTTTTTTTTTTTTTTGTTTCTTTGTTTGTTTTATTCTCTAGTGACCAAAGGCTCCTTGGGAAGGTAGTTCACATATTACATGTTCACATATTACACGAGGAAACTGTAGACAAATGGAAACAAAAAATGTGATTTGAACTTGCGATTCCAGCACCATGCTCAGATGGAAACGCCAGACAGGCTGATCTTGTGTTCAACCCTTTGTGATTGTGTTTTCCCTCTGAATAATGTTTAGTTCTTGTGGTTATGAAGGAATCCTCAGATACTATTTTTGGCCAATTAGGTATGTGCTTTGTTTTGTTTATGATATTGCAGAAAGTAATTTTGTTTTTAGACTTTGCTATATTTGTAACATGATGGTTTGTTCTCTTCTCTTTCCTCAGGGTGGAATATCTTCAAGGTAAGCTTTTTTCATTGTTATTTTAAAGTTTTGTTCTTATTTATAAACGATCCGAAGTATGCGCCAATGTTGAACTGACATACATTTCCGGTGTAAACTTCGGCTGGAAAACATGCTGTTGATGTTCAGGCCTTCTTTTGGGCCCTGTTCTTAAGTCTATTTGTATGGCTTCGGGTAGGTCCAATTGGCCAGGCATCCTGGGGTACGGGGTGTAAGTAGATGGGCAGGGAAACCAGCCGAATGGTGTTGGTTTCATGGGCCCTTTGCTTCAAAGCCCAAATCTCCATCCTTGCGCAACTACCATGTTGTTTTTTTTATACCCCCGCACACTAATACCGTTGCTTTGTGCCGCAATCAATTATTCTATCTACTTAAGACATATTGTACTCGTGTGAAGCTGCGGGTACATTATGTCCTTTGACATTTAGTAGCATTGCTTACTAGTTGCTACGTTACCTTTATAGTGCTGTGACGGGCTGCTAACGCTCAAAGCAAATTTGACCATCCTTTCTCCAAACTTTTCATTTCAAATTCTTCCTTGTTTACCTGTTATCACTGGTTGATCATGATATGGTAGACCTTATACAGATGTGGTTAAAGAGCAGATGTTAAACTCCATATATCCCCCTTCACCTTTCCTTTACATCTCCATTGACCCAAAGTCGATGGATAACTTGGAATAGAAATTGGAAAAAGTGGAAAAGGGATACTGCAGAAATTTGAGGTTGGGGCTCCTAAAAATGTTTTAAAATATTACACTTGTTGAAGCCGGAGATTTGAATGGATGATTGGAGAAATGAAACTTTCCTCCCAAATGTGTAACTTTCGTGAAGGCCAAGAGTGATTGCTTCGTGGTTACATCCTGCCATGTACTAATCCACGCCGTGCATACCTGCTTCATGTGCTGTTACTTTAAACTGCAACCTGCTTTCTTCTTCCTTGTGTTGAAACATTGCAGCTCATCATGTATTTAAGCAGATTAAAGAGAATTTTAAAACTTAGAGATATAATCTATGGTATCAGGTTATCGCTGAGATGAATGCCTCTGTGTCATGAATGTACAATGAGTACTTTTTTGTACAGGTACAACACTGCGAATACAAGTACAGGCTTCTCAGACAACTACAGAGATCGGTACGCAAAACGTATGGGCCGCATTGAAAGCCAGAACAGTGAGCTAAGTCGCAGAACTGCTTCAACTGGCCGCCTGGGCGATAGGGGCGATTCCAAGTACAACAAGGTTGGTAAACATGTTCCAGCTTCGACTGCTGTGATTTAATCCTGTGATTTCGTTTTGTTTGCTGACACATTGCTGTCGCATTTCTCCACTTCAATTTCTTATATCGCCCCCTGCCCTCCTTTCCCATTTTCTTGTTCAAGTCTGCTGCTTCTAGCATCATTATCTGAAACTCCGGTTATTTGGCCGAATGAAATGACACAAAATTGCATTGTCCATGATTCAAGATATGGCCATTACTCAACCAGCATAGACTCCGGCTCTTCTGGCGTTTGCTTCAGCTCAGGCCTTCAAAGATAAGAAGAGTGACATGCTTTTAACTTTTCTTCCAGAGAGATGGATGTCTTAACCTATTTTGTCAAACTGATTGTTTCAACAGAAACAACAGAAACAACACAAACAACAGAAACAACAGAAACCCTGTTGGCTAACCCCCGCTCTAGCAGGGAAAATGGCCTTAAAATGCATGTTGTTGTTGTTGTTGTTGTTGTTGATTGTTTCAACAGAATCCAAATTACAATTTGAACAATGCATTATCAAATTTCAGGTACAATAAGATACTACCTAATCAGGCTGAAAGAATTTTGGAGGGCTAGGCTAAACCGTCATATCTTGTATTTCAGCAGGTCAGCCCAGGCATTTGATATGCCAAGAAGTGGTACTGGCTCTGCCAAAGAGGACAGCTAATTGATGACCAGAACATCCCAAATTGACCAAGATGGTATTGGCTCTGCCAAAGAGGACAGCTAATTGATGACCAGAACATCCCAAATTGACCAAGATGGTACTAGCTCTGCCAAGAGGACAGCTAAATTGATGACCAGAACATCGCAAATTGACCAAGATGGTACTGGCTCTGCCAAGAAGACAGCTAATTGATGACCAGATCATCCCAAACTGAACAAGATGGTACTAGCTCTGCCAGGAGGACAGCTAAATTGATGACCAGAACATCGCAAATTGACCAAGATGGTACTGGCTCTGCCAAGAAGACAGCTAATTGATGACCAGATCATCCCAAACTGACCAAGATGGTACTAGCTCTGCCAGGAGGACAGCTAATTGATGACCAGAACATCCCAAACTGACTAAGATGGTACTAGCTCTGCCAGGAGGACAGCTAATTGATGACCAGAACATCGCAAATTGACCAAGATGGTAATGGCTCTGCCAGGAGGACAGCTAATTGATGACCAGAACATCCCAAATTGACCAAGATGGTACTAGCTCTGCCAGGAGGACAGCTAATTGATGACCAGAACATCGCAAATTGACCAAGATGGTAATGGCTCTGCCAGGAGGACAGCTAATTGATGACCAGAACATCCCAAACTGACTAAGATGGTACTAGCTCTGCCAGGAGGACAGCTAATTGATGACCAGAACATCGCAAATTGACCAAGATGGTACTGGCTCTGCCAGGAGGACAGCTAATTGATGACCACAACATCGCAAATTGACCAAGATGGTACTAGCCCTGCCAGGAGGACAGCTAATTGTTGACCAGAACATCCCAAACTGACTAAGATGGTACTAGCTCTGCCAGGAGGACAGCTAATTGATGACCAGAACATCCCAAACTGACTAAGATGGTACTAGCTCTGCCAGGAGGACAGCTAACTGATGACCAGAACATCCCAAACTGAACAAGATGGTACTAGCTCTGCCAGGAGGACAGCTAACTGATGACCAGAACATCACAAATTGACCAAGATGGTACTAGCTCTGCCAGGAGGACAGCTAATTGATGACCAGAACATCGCAAATTGACCAAGATGGTACTGGCTCTGCCAGGAGGACAGCTAATTGATGACCACAACATCGCAAATTGACCAAGATAGTACTAGCCCTGCCAGGAGGACAGCTAATTGTTGACCAGAACATCCCAAACTGACTAAGATGGTACTAGCTCTGCCAGGAGGACAGCTAATTGATGACCAGAACATCCCAAACTGACTAAGATGGTACTAGCTCTGCCAGGAGGACAGCTAACTGATGACCAGAACATCCCAAACTGAACAAGATGGTACTAGCTCTGCCAGGAGGACAGCTAACTGATGACCAGAACATCCCAAACTGAACAAGATGGTACTAGCTCTGCCAGGAGGACAGCTAATTGCTGACCAGAACATCCCAAACTGAACAAGATGGTACTAGCTCTGCCAGGAGGACAGCAATTCAGAAGCGGATCCAGCTAGGTAGTTCGATGTGGGATCAATGGAAGGGGGGGGGGGGGGGGGGAGGGGAGTCTTAGTGGTGTAGATGATGCAGAGAAGGAGATTAGAAGTGTTTTGTGTGCAGGAGACCAGATGGAAAGGGGAAAGGGTGAGGGGATTTGTCAGAGGGTACAAACTGTTGCATGTTGGAGGGGATGGAAGGAGTAATGGCATGGGAATAATCGTATCAGAAGAGATCAGTGAGCAGGTGGTAAGATGGGAGGGATGGATAATTTAAGGCATGGTTGGTAATACAAAGGCAAATGGTGTGTGTTGTTGATATATGGGCCACAAACTGGAAGGACTGAGACAGAGAAGCAGGAGTTCAGGGACACACTGGAGAGGGTGATTGGAATGGTTGAGCTGGAGTTGATGCTGTGCATTGTGGGGGACCTTTACACATATCTGGGAGTAGCAGAACCAGAGGAAGAAGAATGTGTTGGTAAACTTAGTTGCAAACGAGGAATAGAGATGGCCGTGAGCTTGTGGGGCTGGTTGCGAGGAATGGCATGGCCATAGCTGGTCAATTTTTTTTTTTAAGCGGGGCAGTCGCAAAATTAATTCCAGTAGTGGAAATTATAGACAGGAGATGGATTCATTGGTATGGAGGAAGCAACGATTGTGGTGGTGACGGGGGAGCATGTCACCATCCAGCACAAGCCTGTGGTCTTTGTTGTATGTATGAAGAAAAAGAGCAGGGATCGGAAGATGATAAGGTAGGGGAAGTGCAGGGACAATGTCGCCATAGATTACAAGGAGAGGATGAGGGCCAAGCATGAGGAACTTGGCGAAGAAGCCAAAGGTTTGGAGAAGGAGTGAAAGAAGTACAGAGGCATTTAGGGAACTCACAGAAGTTTTGTGTGGAAGGATGTCAGAAAAAGGTGCATCATCTAGGAATATAAATCAGGTATGGTGGACAGAGGAAGTAACGAAGCAGTTGGTGAAAAGTAGGTAGTTTGGAAGAGGTTAGAGAGGATCGAGGATAGTGGGGGACAAAAAGATACAGGTTTCCACACCTGTATGGGCAAAATAAGAAAGCAGCAAGGAGAGCTGTGGATAAGGCGAGCACCGAGGGCGAAGCAGTGGTGAGCTGGAGCTTCCGTGTCATGTAGAGAGGAAAGTGGAATTGGTGGAGATCACAAAAGAGCAGGTGTGGACAGCATTAAAGATGATTAAGAAGGGAAGATCACCAGACATTGATGAGGTACATACATTGATGCTAATTACAGCAGGAAAAGTCTGAGTCATTTGGATGAGAAGACTGTTTGATGTATGTATGAGAGAGGGTTTGATTCTGTGTCTCTATGGAAGAGGAAGGGCGATGTTCAACATCCGGGGCAGTGGAGGCATTACTCTCCTAAGTCATGTAATGAAGGTACTGGGGATAAGGAAGTGTGGATATGGAGATCGGAGAAGAGTGGATGGGATGTTCATGTTGAGCCAGCTGGTGGAAAAGTGGTTGGAGGTTTGGAAGAGGGTTGGGGTGGGGAGGGGAGGGGCGTGGGTGATATAAGGTGAAATGGCATTGGAATTTGTGGACCTGGAGAAGGCCAATGATGACACTGTCTTGAAAGAGACAGTGACAGTGACACTGAGATGGATGGGAGTGCCAAAAGTAGATGTTAGGTTGGTGGAAGGGATGTACAAGGGAACAAAGGGAAGAGTCTTGGTTGGTTGGTCCTAGGATGTCGGAGGCGTTCAAAGTGAACATCTGTTTGAGGCAGGGAAGCACTCTCAGCCTACTCATGTTGATTATGGTGATGGAGCTGTTAAGCAGGAAGGTAAGCATGAAAGGTATTCTGGGGAGGAGGATGTATGTGGACGATCTGGCTGTTGTGGCAGAGAGTAAGCCAGAGATGCAGGAGGTACTGCAGGAGTGGAAGGAGACATTCGGGAAGCATGGACTGAAATCAGTATGAACAAGACTGAAGTGATGTGGGTAAGCAACAGAGAAAACAAGCATTCTGAGTATTGCGCTGCAATACATGTCCCCTACCGGTAGTCTGTCGTCCAGAAAACTTTTGGGGAAATTACTAAAGTTCAAAGTGCCATAACTTTGTCAAAAATGATCGAAACGTCGTGAAGTTCGAACTTGATCTGTAACTTATCATGAGGAAGCCATGTACCAAGTTTGAAATCATTAGCATTAAGAGTGTAGAAAAAAAGTCCCGGAAAACTGTTCTTTGCGTGACGGACGGACGGACGGACTGACAGACAGACAGACAGACAGACGGACAGACGGAGGGACGGAGTGCAAACCTATAGTCCCCTCCGGTGTACACCGGTAGGGGACTGAAAATGAATGATCGTTTTAAGGCCATTTTTCCCCGCTAGAGCGGGGGTTGGCCTTGTGGGCCCCATGACAACCATGGTGCCCTGTTTGAGGCAATGTTTTTATGGCCGGATGCCCTTCCTGACGCCAACCCTTGGTCACGCTCTTACGATGTGCAAGGATACAGTGTGCCTATTCATTCATTATTGTGGTACACCGGTAGGGGACTAATAAATGAATATCAGGTTAGAGGGGGGAGAGAGAGATCAGACAGGCAGATAGGTCTGAGTATCTGTGGGGGGAACAGTGAACGGGGATGATAGGTCAGAGACAGAGGTTCGGAGGATGGTACGCACAGGTGTGAATGTGTGGAGGGAATGATGGCAGAAAACAGATATCAATGAAATTGGAAGGGAAAGTTCTGGTGTCTTGTGTAACGCCGATCTACCATTACGGTCTGGAGACGGTGGCACTGACAGACAACAGAGGTTGCAGGTCTGTGAGAACAATTGGGTCAGGAGTGTAAAGGGTGAATAGGAGGATGGATCAACTGAGGGAGCAGATTGGTGTGCAGATGAGCTTTGGTAGGGAGATTGCTAAAAAGCTGGCTGAGTGGGCTGGACACAAAAAACCGAGGTAAAGAAATAATGAATGATTAAATACTCAGGAATTGACAAGTTTAAGCCCGTCATTCATTCATTCGTTTGCAGCTCGTGGCTACTGGTTTGTATCATTGGGAGTGCAGCTGTGCGGCCGATGCAGTGCCCCTTGTAGGTTAGAATAAAATGTGTTGGTTTTGCCGGTGATTAACCTGCTTCCTCTTTATGAAAGACACTGTGGGATGCTGGTGTACTGGTACTCCAGCTTAATGTACATCTGAGGAACGGCGCACACATTGATTGCATTGGTCCAGTACGTGAAACACCAGGATAAGTCACCATTTCATCATTCAAACCTCAGCCTGACTGCTCAAATCTGAGTACGCATACGAGTAAGCTATGCTCGTGGCTTTAAACCTGATAGTTAATCAAAATGGCAGCCTCCCCTTCCCTCCCTCCCCTCCCCCCCCCCCCCCCCAACCCCAACCCCAACCCTCCATTTGGCTTATTGAGCTGGTTTCAAACAAAGCCTCAACTGGGTTTTCTTCACCAGCTCGATATAAATCGATTGAGCCTCTTGGCTCTGCCAATTGAGCAACTAAATGCAGCTTATGGTGCATTTGTCTTACACAAAATGGACCACTTAAAATATATACACCTATTTTCTTTTTCCTTCAGTTTATAATTGGTCATTGTAGCAAGCAGCAGAGACAACAATACCAGCAACTTCATTTTTCTTTTATTCTTCTTGTATTCAAACTTTAGTTTCCAAAATGGTGACTCAGGCATGTCCAATTTTCTTTTTCTTTGTGACATACCAGAATGAATGAATGAATGATCGTTTTTTTAAGGCCATTTTCCCCGCTAGAGCAGGGGTTAGCCTTGCGGGCCCCATGACAATCATGGTTCCCTGTCTGAGGCAATGTTTTTATGGCCGGATGCCCTTCCTGACGCCAACCCTTGGTCACGCTCTTACGATGCGCAGGGATACAGTGTGCCTATTCTAAATCGTGGTACACACCGTGATCATTCATCCCAGCAAGGCTGGTACTCAATTTGCCGACCTCGGAAGGATGACAGGCTGAGTCAACCCCCCTGGCGTTAATTCAGCGATCGAGCGGGATTCGAACCCAGGATCCTAGGATCCCAAGCCGGCACCCTAACCGCTAAGCCAACACCAGGCTTTGTGACATACCAGAATAAGTCATTTTTATTTTTCCAATTGTGTGAATGAATGAAGCCAACATTTTTTAATGGTACTGATAATTAACAGGAATACATTCCAGAAGTGATGAAGATGTAGTCAATTCTTATAGATTACCTGTTGATGTTCTAGTACATATATGTACACCATGCGCAGCTTTCAAATACACATGGGGTCAGGGTAGCACCATATTCCTCATCTATATAAATAATATCTGGTCTCTCAACTTTCTCACCACTTCACACCTGGTCATCAAGCTTTGCAGGTATAACTAGATCGGCACTCGGTACAGAGCATACCTCCGCCAGGTGAACAGTTTACGTTTTGTATCCCAGAGTAGACCAGAAAATCACAATACAGAATCACATTTATTCAATATCATCCGTCTACAACTTGCGGGGAAAAATGGCCTCTAAAGGTGGTTTTTTTTTTTTAAAATATCGTTTTTGGCCCGATCTCCTAATGGTGAAGAATCACGTAAAAAATATTCTACTAGCCGTTTCCGGATCTTCACCAAAATTGAATAGATTCTTGCTTGTCACACACACAATCTGTCCACCAAGTTTTGTCCAAATCCGTCCACAACTTTTTGAGATATCCTGCTATGTAGAGTTTTTGCCCTATCTCCCAATGGTGAAGAATCACTTTAAAATTCTAGTAGCCGGATCCGAATCCGGATCTACACCAAGATCTAATCATTTCATCCTTGGCACATACACTACCTCTCTGCAAAATTTCGTCTGAATCCGTCCACAACTTTTTGAGATATCTTGTTCACAAACAAATGGACAAACAGACAGACAGACAGTGGTGAAAACATAACCTCCATCCACCTTTGGTGGCAGAGGTAATAAGTCTTACAGTTCTGCCCATGGCATCAAAATGTACTTTCCTACTCCTTTTATTCCTTTTTATCCCAGGCTTAGGTAGACTTTTATGAAAACGTTAACCATACAGAATGACGTCATCACATTCCACTGTGAGATTATTCAAGCCTAATTATCATGTGATGGTTGTTGTTGTTGTTCTTGGTTATATTGCTATTCTGCCTGTCCTATCAAATACCACTCCATCCCATCACTCATCCTTGATGAGTAAATCCGCTAGATGCAAATATAACTAGAACAATGTGACTGTGTCGCCAATATGCCTCCGCATAGTCCCACAACGGGTGGATGCCCTCGTTATGTCCTAAAAATAAACAAGTTTGATTTAAATCCCTTCAGCTGTTTTCAAGTATCACATTTTCACCAGCCATGACAGGTTTCACATCGATAGGTGAAGCAGTTTCAGAGAAGGGATTTTTAAAAATATACATTTTTGGCTGGTGTACCGCTTCACCTATGATGTCATCATTATCATGCTTTTGTTTCCCATTGGGAGTACTTGACAATGTGCCAAGTTTAAAATTTTTCCATTCAGCGGTTTCCGAGAAATAATTTTTTAATTATTTTGCTTTTAATCGAAGATGGCTGCCATACCACGTGACCTATGGTGTCACAATTATCAAAAACATTCTGCATGGGTGTCACTCCTACCCTGAAAGTTTCGTCTCAATCTGACATATGGTTGCTGAGAAAAACGAGGTTTAGCCCGTACGGACGGATGGACTGACAACCCGAAAACATAATCCCTCCGGCGTTTACGTCGGCGGAGGCATAAAAATAATGCATCTCACAAGATAAATACATTTGATTTATGAAGTAAAGCAATTTTTTATTGGATTTTGCAAAAGTTCTTCCTTGGTCATTTCGAAAATACTGCAATCAAGGTCGTCTGTACGGAAAAATGATTATTAATGTGAAGTAACTTCTTTTTTGTAAAGTGAAGTAACTAATAAGAAAAACCGACTTCTTTCCTGGAAGTCCTAGCAGTGTCCATGTGTTTTATACCTCTCCCACAACCCCTCCCCCCCCTCCCCATGCCTCCTCCCCCCAAGCCCTCTCCCTCCCACAGATCTCCTGATGTCCCTGTTCTCTACTGTTGTACTTGTGTGCTTCCTTCTCTTTCCCCATCTTGTCTCCCGCTCCCTTTATGAAATGTTTTATGTGTCCGTTTGTTTTTTTGTGATTAATGTTAGCTCTTACACGAGCCTCGATCTTGTATTCAAAAAAATAACTTTGGTTTAATCCCAGATCCAAAGGGAACAAAGTCGCGAAAATATTAAATGTTCCAGTATAATCTGATTATCGAGCCTCGTGAATTTGTTGAAGGGCGGTTATCCTCGCTGTAGAAAAAAAATACAGTCTGAATAAAAAGAGGGATTTAAAGTTTTTGATCCATATGCCAGGTTTATAATTACATTATCATAGTAATTTGAGTACAAGCCACTCACATTATTATCAAAGTAATGAAATAATATCAAAGGATGTCAAAAATCAGTTTTGTTTTTTCTTCTTCAAAAGATGCTTGCAAAATTCATTGTTTAAAGAAAAGTGCCACATCAAACTCAAATTGAATTCAAATGGTCCTTAATGTCACGGCTTTGGTAATGCTATTGTGCAAAAAAAAAAAATTGAGTCGAAGATTTTGATGATTTCCTCATGCCTTTTGTGAAATGTTTGAGAGCATGTTCCTCTTCCCCTCCAGAGCACAAGTCCCGTCGTCCTCGTGTGTTTTGTTTAGGGGGCCGTACTTACGAACCTGACCGTACATCACCAATAATTCCCAAAAAACAAGCAAACACACTTCTTTTTTTATTACCTTTGTCTCCATCTTAAAACCAAAAATGCATTTTTGCAAAAGTTTCATTTTCATAACACTTTTAAGAACACATCATCCTGTGAGTGTTTAAATCATGATTTATGAAAAGCTTCTCAAATACTGGAGAATTCATCACTCGATTATTGAACTAGTTTACTTCACTTTGAGTTTAAATGTAAAAAAATTTTTTTTTAATTTCATGAAGTGAGATTTCAAAGATATGTACAGTGGCCTGCAAAAGTATTCACCCCTTACCATTAATGCCACATTTAGATGAATTTCAAATTATGTAGAAACAAGTTTTCCAAATGAACGTTTTTGTTCACACCTGAAGAGATCAAACTAAACACTGTTATAGTCGAAGCAGGTTACATGTTAGGAGGAATACCTGCAAAAAACATGCACAAATCAAAATTCACCGGTTGCAAAAGTATTCAGCCCCTTAGGGCAGTACTTGGTGGAAGCACCATTTGCAGCAACAAGCGTTACGCCTAGGTCCCCCGTCGGGGAAGTGATGTGAGTTGACAAAGTGGAACACGCAGAAAACATGCTATGATATGATATTTCGCTCACAACGGTCAGACATACATGGAGGCGGCCATCTTGGATTTTGACGTGGCGACCCAATTTTCAATAGCGTTCTTCCTTATGCCTAGATACACCCACACACCAGAAGGTACTTCGCTTATTTTTCAAGATATTTCGCTCACAAGGTTCAGACATATATATGGTGGCGGCCGTCCTGGATTTTGACGTGGCGACCCACTTTACAATAGCGGTCTTCCTTATGCCGAGATACACCCACACACCAAATTAGAAGTTGGTACTTCGCTTATCTTTCAAGATATTCTTCTCACAAGATTCAGACATACATGACGGCGGCCATCTTGGATTTTGACGTGGCGACCCAATTTTAAACAGCGTTCTTCCGTGTGCCTAGATACACCCACACACCAGATTAGAAGTTGGTACTTCGCTTATTTTTCGAGATATTTCGCTCACAAGGTTCAGACATATATATGGTGGCGGCCATCTTGGATTTTGACGTGGCGACGCAATTTTCAATAGCGTTCTTCCTTATGGCGAAATACACCCACACACCAAATTAGAAGTTAGTACTTCGCTTATTTTTCAAGATATTCATCTCACAAGGTTCGGACATACATGGCGGCGGCCATCTTGGATTTTGACATGGCGACCCAATTTTCAATAGCGTTCTTCCTTATGCCTAGATACACCCACACACCAGATTAGAAGTTGGTACTTCGCTTATTTTTCAAGATATTTTGCTCACAAGGTTCAGACATATATATGGTGGCGGCCATCTTGGATTTTGACGTGGCGACCCAATTTTCAAAAGCGTTCTTCCTTATGCCTAGATACTCCCACACACCAGATTAGAAGTTGGTACTTCGCTTATTTTTCAAGATATGCAGGTTACAATGTTCAGACATACATATGGCATCAGACATACATGGCGGCGGCCATCTTGAATTTTGACGTGGCGACCCAATTTTAAACAGCGTTCTTGCTTGTGCCTAGATACACCCGCACACCAGATTAGAAGTTGGTACTTCACTTATTTTTCAAGATATTTCGCTCACAAGGTTCAGACATATATATATGGTGGCGGCCATCTTGGATTTTGACGTGGCGACCCAATTTTCAATAGCGTTCTTCCTTATGCCGAGATACACCCACACACCAAATTAGAAGTTGGTACTTTGCTTATTTTTCAAGATATTCATCTCACAAGTTTCAGACATACATGGCGGCGGCCATCTTGGCTTTTGACATGGCGACCCGATTTTAAACAGCGTTCTTCCTTGTGTCTAGATACACCCACACACCAGATTAGAAGTTGGTACTTCGCTTATTTTTCAAGATATGCAGGTTACAAGGTTCAGACATATATATGGTGGCGGCCGTCCTGGATTTTGACGTGGCGACCCACTTTACAATAGCGGTCTTCCTTATGCCGAGATACACCCACACACCAAATTAGAAGTTGGTACTTCGCTTATCTTTCAAGATATTCTTCTCACAAGATTCAGACATACATGGCGGCGGCCATCTTGGATTTTGACGTGGCGACCCAATTTTAAACAGCATTCTTCCGTGTGCCTAGATACACCCACACACCAGATTAGAAGTTGGTACTTCGCTTATTTTTCGAGATATTTCGCTCACAAGGTTCAGACATATATATGGTGGCGGCCATCTTGGATTTTGACGTGGCGACGCAATTTTCAATAGCGTTCTTCCTTATGGCGAGATACACCCACACACCAAATTAGAAGTTAGTACTTCGCTTATTTTTCAAGATATTCATCTCACAAGGTTCGGACATACATGGCGGCGGCCATCTTGGATTTTGACATGGCGACCCAATTTTCAATAGCGTTCTTCCTTATGCCTAGATACACGCACACACCAGATTAGAAGTTGGTACTTCGCTTATTTTTCAAGATATTTTGCTCACAAGGTTCAGACATATATATGGTGGCGGCCATCTTGGCTTTTGACGTGGCGACCCAATTTTCAATAGCGTTCGTCCTTATGCCGAGATAAACCCACACACCAGATTATAAGTTGGTACTTCACTTATTTTTCAAGATATTCATCTCACAAGGTTCAGACATACATGGCGGCGGCCATCTTGGATTTTGACGTGGCGACCCAATTTTCAAAAGCGTTCTTCCTTATGCCTAGATACACCCACACACCAGATTAGAAGTTGGTACTTCGCTTATTTTTCAAGATATGCAGGTTACAATGTTCAGACATACATGGCATCAGACATACATGGCGGCGGCCATCTTGAATTTTGACGTGGCGACCCAATTTTAAACAGCGTTCTTGCTTGTGCCTAGATACACCCGCACACCAGATTAGAAGTTGGTACTTCACTTATTTTTCCAAGATATTTCGCTCACAAGGTTCAGACATATATATGGTGGCGGCCATCTTGGATTTTGACGTGGCGACCAAATTTTCAATAGCGTTCTTCCTTATGCCGAGATACACCCACACACCAAATTAGAAGTTGGTACTTTGCTTATTTTTCAAGATATTCATCTCACAAGTTTCAGACATACATGGCGGCGGCCATCTTGGCTTTTGACGTGGCGACCCGATTTTAAACAGCGTTCTTCCTTGTGTCTAGATACACCCACACACCAGATTAGAAGTTGGTACTTCGCTTATTTTTCAAGATATGCAGGTTACAAGGTTCAGACATATATATGGTGGCGGCCGTCCTGGATTTTGACGTGGCGACCCACTTTACAATAGCGGTCTTCCTTAATGCCGAGATACACCCACACACCAAATTAGAAGTTGGTACTTCGCTTATCTTTCAAGATATTCTTCTCACAAGATTCAGACATACATGGCGGCGGCCATCTTGGATTTTGACGTGGCGACCCAATTTTAAACAGCATTCTTCCGTGTGCCTAGATACACCCACACACCAGATTAGAAGTTGGTACTTCGCTTATTTTTCGAGATATTTCGCTCACAAGGTTCAGACATATATATGGTGGCGGCCATCTTGGCTTTTGACGTGGCGACCCAATTTTCAATAGCGTTCGTCCTTATGCCGAGATACACCCACACACCAGATTAGAAGTTGGTACTTCACTTATTTTTCAAGATATTCATCTCACAAGGTTCAGACATACATGGCGGCGGCCATCTTGGATTTTGACGTGGCGACCCAATTTTCAAAAGTGTTCTTCCTTATGCCTAGATACACCCACACACCAGATTAGAAGTTGGTACTTCGCTTATTTTTCAAGATATGCAGGTTACAATGTTCAGACATACATGGCATCAGACATACATGGCGGCGGCCATCTTGAATTTTGACGTGGCGACCCAATTTTAAACAGCGTTCTTGCTTGTGCCTAGATACACCCGCACACCAGATTAGAAGTTGGTACTTCACTTATTTTTCAAGATATTTCGCTCACAAGGTTCAGACATATATATGGTGGCGGCCATCTTGGATTTTGACGTGGCGACCCAATTTTCAATAGCGTTCTTCCTTATGCCGAGATACACCCACACACCAAATTAGAAGTTAGTACTTTGCTTATTTTTCAAGATATTCATCTCACAAGTTTCAGACATACATGGCGGCGGCCATCTTGGCTTTTGACGTGGCGACCCGATTTTAAACAGCGTTCTTCCTTGTGTCTAGATACACCCACACACCAGATTAGAAGTTGGTACTTCGCTTATTTTTCAAGATATGCAGGTTACAAGGTTCAGACATACATGGCATCAGACATACATGGCGGCGGCCATCTTGGATTTTGACGTGGGTTGCACCCACACACCAAATTCGAATGCGGTCCTTCGCTTACGCACGCACGCACGCCCGCATGCATGCACGCCCGCACGCACACACGCACGGACGGACGGACGGACACACGGACCGAGGGGAAAGCCATAGTCCCCCTTTCGCTCCGCTGAGCGACGGGGGACAATAACTGCTACGAGTCTTTTTGGGTAGATCTCTACCAGCTTTGCAGTGAGATGGTGAAATCTTTGCCCATTCTTCAGCTGAAAATTGCTCTAGTTCTGCCAAGTTTGATGAGGATCGTTGATGGACTGAAATCTTCAAGTGTTTTCATAAATATTCAATTGGGTTCAAGTCAGGACTTTGACTGGGCCACTCAAGAACATTTATTGTTCCCCATCGCACCGCGGAGTGAAAGGGGGACTATGGTTTTCCCCTCCGTCCGTGTGTCCGTCCGTCCGTCTGTGCTTGCGTGCGGGTGTGCGAGCGTGCGTGCGTACATGCGTAAGCGAAGGACGGCATTCGAATTTGGTGTGTGGGTGCAACCCACGTCAAAATCCAAGATGGCCGCCGCCATGTATGTCTGAACCTTGTGAGAGGAATATCTTGAAAAATAAGCCAAGTACCAACTTCTAATCTGATGTGTGGGTGTATCTAGGCATAAGGAAGAACCCTGTTGAAAATTGGGTCGCCACGTCAAAATCCAAGATGGCCACCGCCATGTATGTCTGAACCTTGTGAGCTGAATATCTTGAAACATAAGCGAAGTCCTAACGTCTGATCTGGTGTGTGGGTGTATCTACGCATAAAGAAGAAGGCTTTTGAAAATTGGGTCACAACGTCAAAATCCAAGATGGCCGCCGCAATGTATGTCAAACTTGTGAGCGGAATATCTTGAAAAATAAGTGAAGTACCAACTTCTAATCTGGTGTGTGGGTGTATGTAGGCATAAGGAAGAACGCTATTGAAAATTGGGTCGCCACGTGAAAATCCAAGATGGCCGCCTTGCGTCTTCCACTTTGTCAACTCGCATCACTTCACCGACGGGGGACCTAGGCGTAACGCTTGTTTCCTTTTTATTCAACCATTCCAGTGTGGCTTTAGCTTTGTGCTTCATTTCATTATCCTGCTGAAATGAGAACCTCTTGCTGAGTTTTAGATTCATGACTGACTCAAGCAGCTTTTCATCAAGGATTCTCCTGTACTTTGCACCATTCATTATCCCTTCACCATCCATTGTCCAATCTGACAAGCTTGCTAGTCCCTGTTGATGAAAATCAGCACTATAACATGATGCCCACCATGCTTGAAAGTGGTGATTATGTTGACTGGGTGATGTGCCATGTTAAGCTTGTGCCAGACGTAATGCTTTGAATTTAGACCAAAAGGTTCAGTTTTTGTCTTGTCTAACCACAAAACTTTTCTCCACATTCCTGCAGTATCATTAAGATGCTTTTCACAAACTCCATAGGAGCTTTTAGATGCATATTTTTCAGTAATGGCTTCTTTCTTGCCACCTGTTCTTACAGACCAGCTTTGTGATCAAAGGATCCAGATATTGTTGATTGATGAACACTGACCCCATCTTAGACATAGAGCCTTGCAGATCTTTCAAAGTCATTGTTGGATTTACAGTGACATCTGAACCAGTTTCCTGCTTTCCCGGCTACCCGGATTTGGATGGGGACCTGATCTGGGTAGATCTGGGTGATATGATATGTCTTCCTCTTCTTAATGATGGTTTTCACCCTACTCAAAGGGATAATGAGTGACTTTGAAATCTTCTTATAACCCTCACCTGAATGGTGCTTCTCCACCGCTTTGTGTCTGACATCTTTGGAAAACTCAGTGGTCTTCATGTTTGCCTTGTTGGTGACCAGGTGATTGCACCTTAAAACTCAAAAAAGTGGGGGAGCTTAATTTTTCGAAGTTAAACCACTGATTGCATACAGTTGATTATTTATTTTGTAACCTATGACATAACAGTTGATTATAATTATAAATTTATTTATTTAACATACACGATGACATTTATTTTGTAACCTTTCAAACAAATAATTTGCTCCTGACGTGATTTAGGGTTCATTAGCCAAAGGGTTTGAATGGTTATGTAACCAAGAATCATCTGATTTTCTCTGTTAATCTGACTTATTCACATTTTATCTGCATTTTTTTTAGCTTTATCAATTTGAAGTAATTTGTGAAGACTATATGTTATATTTGATTTGAAAGCACCATGAAATAAGCTCAGGTGGCATCAAAATGTGAAAACATTGGACGGGGTGAATACTTTTGCAGGACACTGTATATTTGTGGTGACAGTGGAGAATAAAAGCATATGATTAGTGATATGCCTCCAGTTAGGTAATTGACAAGGAATGAGGAAGTGTTTGTGGACACTTTACTCTATTGAAGAAGTTGCTGAAGGGAATTGCCTACAAAGATCGTTCTGTGTGTCTTTTCAATTTTTTTTAACTTCCCTTTACCCCTGTCAGGTGCAAGATGATGCTGTTGAGGAAAAGGTTAAGTTGCACAAAAAGCTTCAGGAAACGCAGCAGCAACTTTCAGAGACAGTTGGAGAGAATGAAAAGCTGCGCAAGAAATTACAGGATACACAACTGCAGCTTGCCGAAGCAAAGGTGCAGCTTGAACGGGTCACTCAGGTGGGTCGTGAACCGTGTGCCCACTCGGTGTTCCAGTGAGCATTTGCATACTTTAGTTGTTTAGCGTTTGGTATAATTCCCACTGGTATATTAAGTGCAATTTGAAAATTACCATTCCAGAACGACTCTGGCACCAAAGTCATTGCATTTGTACATTTTTAACACTTGCTGTCCTGCCACACAGAGGCAAGAACGCTTTGCAGACCGCACGTCTCTCTTGGAAGCTGAGAAGAGGGTAAGGCCAAATATGGCAGCTCAAACGATTGCCATTGTCTTTACCATGGGTCAACAATGGCCGTTGGTTAAAAAAAACAAACTTGTATCATGCATTTTCCATTTTATATCCATGATTTGTGTTTCCAAGTAACGCATAAAATTATAAATGCAGCTCGGTGAAATGGAGTCTTAGGTGTTTTGGACAAACTGTTCTGGGATGTGATCACCTGGTTGTTTTGTAGGCCAACCTTTTAGTTGATGTCTGTTGTGATTTGCTTCAGGAGAAGCGAGCACTGGAGAGGAAGGTGTCTGAGATGGAAGAGGAACTGAAGGTTGGTCTTATATTGTCTCAAGTGGTCACGGCATAGATGCATTATATATATATATATGCATACTATACATAGTCACATGAAAAAGTAAGTACACCCCATGTAAAGTTTTGACTTTTTCAACATATTTCAACATACAGCTATTTGATCTTCATTTCAACAATATTGACAGATAAAAGTGAAATAATATAACAAATATCATGAAACATTTCCATTTGGTAGTCCATTGTATAATTTAAATAAACATAAATGCAAATTTCGCATGTGGAAAAAGTAAGTACACCCTTGGCTCTAATAAGTGGTATTGCCCCCTTTGGCAGAAACAACCTCAAGTAGGCGTTTCTTATAACTGTCTGCCACTCTCTGACATCGACTGGGAGAAATTTTTTCCCACTCCTCCATGCAGAATTCTTTCAGCTGTGTGATGTTTGAGGGGTTTCTTGCATGCACAGCTCGTTTCAAATCCCCCCACAACATCTCGATGGGATTTAGATTCGGGCTTTGACTTGGCCATTCCAGAACCCTCCATTTCTTTTTTTTCAGCCATTCCTTGGTGGATTTACTGGTATGTTTAGGGTCATTGTCATGTTGCAAGGTCCACCTTCGGTTGAGCTTCAACTTTTCGACAGATGGCCTCACATTATCCTCAAGCACCCTCTGGTACAATGAAGAATTCATAGTGGATTCTATGATGGTGAGCTGCCCAGGCCCTGATGCAGCAAAGCTGCCCCAAACCATAATATTTCCACCACCATGCTTTACAGTTGGTATCAGCTTCTTGTGGTCAAATGCTGTCTTTAGTTTTTGCCAAACATGTCTTCTGGTACTGTGGCCAAATAGCTCTACCTTTCACTCACCTGTCCAGAGCACATTGTTCCAGAAGTGCTGGTCTTTGCCTCGGTGTTCATTGGCAAACTTTAGTCTTGCCCTGATGTTCTTTCTGGACAGCAACGGTTTCCTCCTGGCACACCTCCCATGTAGATCAAATTTGTGCAGCCTCTTTCTAATGGTAGACTCGTGCACTTCGACATCAACAGTGGCAACAGCTACCTGTAGGTCCCGTGATGACATTCTGGGGGTTCTTAGAGACTTCTTTCAGCATCTTGTGGTCTGCTCTCGGGCTGAACTTTATGGGGCGGCCTGTTCTGAACAAGTTGGCAGTTGTTTGGAATCTTCTCCACGTGTCGATGGTCTTCCGGACACTCGAATAATTGATTTCAAATTGTTTGGAGATCTTTTTAAATCCCTTCCCAGACTCGTAGGCATCTATAACCTTCTTTCTGAAGGCCTCAGAGAGCTCTTTAGATCTAGTCATGGTGATGCCGCACACAACAACAAAGAGCAAACCAAACTAAATGTCTGAGGTTTAAATAAGACAGGTTCCTCCAATATCCTCTCCAACGATGTTCTAATCATTTGCACCTGAGCTTGTGCACCTGATTCTAATTTTAGGTATTTGAAGTAGTGATAAATGTAGGGGTGTACTTACTTTTTCCACATGCGAAATTTGCATTTATGTTTATTTAAATTATACATTGGACTACAAAATGTAAATGTTTCATGATATTTGTTATATTATATCACCTTTATCTATCAATATTGTTGAAATTAAGATCAAATAGCTGTATGTTCAAATATGTTGAAAAAGTCAAAACTTTACATGGGGTGTACTTACTTTTTCATGTGACTGTATATGTATGTATGTGTATATATATATATATATATATATATATATATATATATATATATATATATATATATATATATATATATATATATATAGATATATATATATATAGATATATATATATATAGATATATATATATATATATACATATATATATACATATATATATACATATACATATATATACACACACACACACACACACACACACACACACACACACACACAGTGCGTTCAGAAATCACATTTTGTTATGTTGCAGCCTTACGCTGAAAACGGTTAAATTCATTTTTTTCCCTCAATAATCTACACTCAATACCCCATAATGACAAAGAGAAAACAGGATTTTAGAAAGTTTTGCAAATTTATTTAAAAAAAAAAATGAAATATCACATTAACAAAAGTATTCAGACCCTTTACGATGACATTTGAAATTTAGCTCAGGTGCCTCCCATTTCTCTTGATCATCTTTGAGATGTTTCAACAATCTACACCTTGATTGGAGTCCACCTGTTGTAAATTCAATTGATTGGACATGATTTGGAAAGGCACACACCTGTCTATATAAGGTCTAACAGCGGACAATGCACATCAGAGCATAAACCAAGCCATGAGGTCGAAGGAACTGCCTGCAGAGCTCAGAGACAGGATTGTGTCGAGGCACAGATCTGGGGAAGCCTACAAAAAAAATTCTGCTGCATTGAAGGTTCCCAAGAGCACGGTGGCCTCCATAATTCTCAAATGGAAGAAGTTTGGAACAACCAGGGCTCTTCCTGGAGCTGGCCGCCCGGCCAAACTGAGCAATCGGGGGAGAAGGGCCTTGGTAATAGAGGTGACCAAGAACCCGATGGTCACTCTGGCTCAGCTCCAGAGATCCTGTGTGGAGATGGGAGAAACTTCCAGAAGGACAACCATCATTGCAACACTCCACCGATCTGGGCTCTATGGCAGAGTGGCCAGACGGAAGCCTCTCCTCGGTGAAAGACACATGAAAGCCCACAGAATCTTGTTTCTCGGTCTCAAAGTCCTTTCGGTGCGTTTTTGCAAACTCCAAGGAGGCTTTCATGTGTCTTTCACTGAGGAGAGGCTTCCGTCTGGCCACTCTGCCATAAATCCCAGATCGGTGGAGTGTTGCAGTGATGGTTGTCCTTCTGGAAGTTTCTCCCATCTCCACACAGGATCTCTGGAGCTGAGCCAGAGTGACCATCAGGTTCTTGGTCACCTCTATTACCAAGGCCCTTCTCCCCCGATTGCTCAGTTTGGCCGGGCGGCCAGCTCTAGGAAGAGTCCTGGTTGTTCCAAACCTCTTCCATTTAAGAATTATGGAGGCCACTGTGCTCTTGGGAACCTTCAATGCAGCAGAATTTTTTTTGTAGGCTTCCCCAAATATGTGACTCGACACAATCCTGTCTCTGAGCTCTGCAGGCAGTTCCTTCGACCTCATGGCTTGGTTTTTGCTCTGATATGCATTGTCAGCTGTGAGGCCTTATATAGACAGGTGCGTGCCTTTCCAAATCATGTCCAGTCAATTGAATTTACAACAGGTGGACTCCAATCAAGATGTAGAAACATCTCAAAGATGATCAAGAGAAATGGGAGGCACCTGAGCTAAATTTCAAGTGTCATAGCAAAGGGTCTGAATACCTATGTAAATGTGATATTTAAGTTTTTTCTTTTTTAATAAATATGCAAAACTTTCTAAAATCATGTTTTCTCTTTGTCATTATGGGGTATTGAGTGAAGATTGATGAGGGAAAAAATGAATTTAAACGATTTCAACATAAGGCTGGAACATAACAAAATGTGAAAAAAGTGAAGGGGTCTGAATACTTTCTGAATGCAATGTATATATATGTACAGTCACGTGAAAAAGTAATTACACCCCATGGAAAGTTTTGACTTTTTCAACATATTTCAACATACAGCGATTTGATCTTCATTTCAACAATATTGATCGATAAAGGTGATATAAAATAACAAATATCATGAAACATTTACATTTTGTAGTCCGTTGTATAATTTAAATAAACATAAATGCACATTTCGCATGTGGAAAAAGTAAGTACACCCCTACATTTATCTCTACTTCATATACCTAAAATTCGAATCAGGAGCACCAGCTCAGGTGCAAATGATTAGAACATTGTTTGAGAGGATCTTGGAGGAACCTGTTTTATTTAAACCTCAGACATTTAGTTTGGTTTGCTCTTTGTTGTTGAAGTGTGCAGCGTCACCATGCCTAGATCAAAAGAGCTCTCTGAGGCCTTCAGAAATAAGGTTATAGATGCCTACGAGTCTGGGAAGGGATTTTAAAAGATCTCCAAACAATTTGAAATCAATCATTCGACTGTCCGGAAGATCATCTACAAGTGGAGAAGATTCCAAACAACTGCCAACTTGTTCAGGCCAGGTCGCCCCAGCAAGTTCAGCCCGAGAGCAGACCGCAAGATGCTGAAAGAAGTCTCTAAGAACCCCAGAATGTCATCATGGGACCTACAGGTAGCTGTTGCCACTGTTGATGTCAAAGTGCACGAGTCTACCATTAGAAAGAGGCTGCACAAATTTGATCTACATGGGAGGTGTGCTAGGAGGAAACCTTTGCTGTCCAGAAAGAACATCAGGGCAAGACTAAAGTTTGCCAATGAACACCTGGGCAAAGACCAGCACTTCTGGAACAATGTGCTCTGGACAGATGAGTCAAAGGTAGAGCTATTTGGCCACAGTACCAGAAGACATGTTTGGCGAAAACCAAAGACAGCATTTGACCACAAGAACCTGATACCAACTGGAAAGCATGGTGGTGGAAATATTATGGTTTGGGGCAGCTCACCATCATAGAATCCACTATGAATTCTTCATTGTACCAGAGGGTGCTTGATGATAATGTGAGGCCATCTGTCAGAAAGTTGAAGCTCAACCGAATGTGGACCTTGCAACATGACAATCACCCTAAACATACCAGTAAATCCACCAAGGAATGGCTGAAAAGAACGAAATGGAGGGTTCTGGAATGGCCAAGTCAAAGCCCGGATCTAAATCCCATCGAGATGTTGTGGGGGGATTTGAAACGAGCTGTGCATGCAAGAAACCCCTCAAACATCGCACAGCTGAAAGAATTCTGCATGGAGGAGTGGGCAAAAATTTCTCCTCGTCGATGTCAGAGACTGGTCGACAGTTATAAGAAACGCCTACTTGAGGTTGTTTCTGCCAAAGGGGGCAATACCACCTATTAGAGCCACGGGTGTACTTACTTTTTCCACATGCAAAATTTGCATTTATGTTTATTTAAATTATACAATGGACTACAAAATGTAAATGTTTCATGATATTTGTTATTTTATATCACCTTTATCTATCAATATTGTTGAAATGAAGATCAAATAGCTGTATGTTGAAATATGTTGAAAAAGTCAAAACTTTACATGTGAAAACACACACACACACACACACACACACACACACACACACACACACACACACACACACACACGAATAAATATACATATAATATGTATGTGTGTATATACACGCATTCTCAGTCAATTATATCATGGCGCTATATTTATGAACAATCCCATTGTCTGACTACTTTGCTAAAATGTTTAATTTATTACATTTTGGAGAAGTATATTTATTTTTGTTGTTATTTTAATATTTCCATTGCTTTCTGCACAACTCTTTGCTTACCATAATGCTTCCTGGTGCTTCCAACTTCCAAATAATCCAGTTTCCTTCTTCTGTGACGGATGCTCACCCTTTGTCTCTCCGTTCTTCTCTCTTACCTGTGCCCCATATTCTTCTACCCTACCTCTGCCTTTCGCTCCCACTCCAAATCTGCTCGCGCCACCACTCTGCGGACAGAACCTAGAGGAAGCGAAGCAGGTGCGCGCGCTGCAGCGTCTCAATGAGCGCCTCACCGTCGAGAACCAGGCTTTGGTCCGGGTTGTGGCCCGGCTTTCGGCCTCTCGGGCCAGCCAGCTGCACCCAGACTCCCCAGACCTGTAGATTCCACCCATCAACATCCCCTTCCCTACCCACTTCCACTTGCTTCTTATACTTCCTCCCTTTTTGTCTTCCTCTCAGAAAGGCAGGTGGATGATCTGCGGGCTTCATTTTCGCTTTTTTCCTCTTCTTACTTTAAAAAATATGAAATTTTGTTTGCTTTTGTTTGTCTCTGAAACTGCTCCTTCTTTTATTTTGCCTTGACCCTTTTTGTTCCATTTGGTTGATCTAATCAATGCTTCCCTACCTCTCCCTCCACCTCCCCCAAATTCCCTTCGAGTTCTGCACGCACATGATTCACCTGCCTTGCTGTGCATCATCTTACTTGGTGCGCACTTTACTTAAGCATCAGCAACCTCACCTTGCCCTTCCTGCCCCCCATCCCACCCTCCCCTCCACAACCCCACCCCAGTTGCCTGCCTCGTTTTGGTGTAATTTCTTCTCCCTTCCCCTCCTCTCAGTGCCTGCCTCGCCTGCCTCACCCTAGTGTCGCCCTCTTCCTCACCCCTCCCCTGTACCTTGTTCAGGCATTGTTTCCCCACCAGTGGCCAGATACCATGGATGTCCACTTATCCCTCCCCACACCAAGACTCAACTATATTATGTTTCATCTTTGCTTGCGTCATCTCAACATCATCCATAATTGTCATTCCGATAAATCTTTTCTGTCGGCTCCTCCCGATTTGTAACTTATCCTGGAATTCACATTTTTGCATTTGACCCACCGTGATTTTTGCGCTGCTTCAGACTTCCCTATTGCATTTTGGAAATCTCCAATATCCTAAAACCCCTTAAAGCAAAACTTCAATGCATCCATTTTTTTTATGTGATTGTGTGCAAGTGGTAATTTTGTGTAAGCTCAACGTTTTTATATTACCCTTGACATTTGTGAGCTTTTTCTGCCCCAGTGCATGGAGTGAATGTATGGCTATTTGTCATGTTCTTACTGCTGGACCAATACCATGGAAGTGACAAACATGACAGTTTTTGGTCAGATGAATGGAGGAAAGGGGAGGGTAAAGGGATAAATGCAGGAGAAAAGTTATTGGGTTGGTTGCTGCACTTTGAAGGGAATTAATAACTTTTTCAACTCACTACTCTCCCTTATCTTGAGAATATGACAAAAACGGTGCATAACTCTGACCCCTCCCCCACCCTCCACACTCCTTGTCTTCCATGGACTTGGTTGGTTCTGAGAAATCCCTTTGCCTACAAGTCAAAACCACCAAAATGAATGTATTTGCAAATTTTAATGTATAACATTGTGGAAGGAGCGTATCAAAGTCGAATGGATTAAAATTTTTAATAGAACATGCAACGAGGCTAAGAAATGTGATGGTCGGCCATTGCCATGTAAACGTTTTGGTTTTGAGAAAGAGATGAGGTGCGTGGATTACAAACATCTCATTGTGTATCGTTATGAGCATTGGTACTCAAGGTGTTGTGCTTGCTTTGCTTAACCGATACTGATCATGTGCTTTCTTGCTGTGGTTTGACAGCATGATTGGCCGCCACTGTCATTGTCACATCAGCTGTTATTTCAGGTTCTGAGCACTTCTCTTTGTGATCTTTGCCCCCATTCAGACGCTGGGAGAATTGAAGGGTGACAATCAGCGATTGAAGGATGAGAATGCTGCACTCATCAGGGTCATCAGCAAGCTATCAAAGTAGCTGGAGTTGCGGGAAGGGATCAGCAAATTTTGCGTTGGAAGGAGGATGGTTGTGTTGCTGGATATAAAGGATGCTATTGGAGTACTGAGACTTCAGAAGGAACCCATGCCCTCTTTCACACGGGTCCCACTAGTTTTGTGACAATGGTGGTCATACAGGCCTCATTCTGGCATGCTGCATCACCGGAGCACTGTCCTGCGAGAGAGGCCTCCAATGGCCAAATTTATTTGTCCAATGTCCTGTGGTGGACACAATTGGAGACCTTTGCAATTCTGTTGATCTTGGTGACACTTCCACGTGCTTTCCCTGTCATATCACGTGCTTGCAGCCACACCCGGTCAGCCCATTGCCTAACACTCCTCTCCTTTTCCCGAACCATCTCCCTTCCATCACACTGGTGCACATTTTGAGGCCTCACAACCACTGCCTGCCACCATTTCTGGAGCACAATAAGGCAAAAGACTTTGCATGATTTGCCTGCACATTGGCTGTGTTACCAAGAAAGTTGGCTGGATGGGTCCTTGTGAAAAATAACTAAGTTTGACCAAAATCCAAGTGCTCAGATCCTCAAAAAAAATGAACTCCCTAGATGTGGTTTTTCTATATATATATATATATACATATATAATGAATGAATGACGGTGTACACGCACAGGTGTGCACTTCAAAAGCAGGAAGTATGAGGGGTAGACATTAATCTTATCTTTCCTACTTTTTACTTTGACAACTTGCGTTGAGGCAGTAACAGTTTGGAAGCACAGAGTAAGGGGCTTTGCCATCAACAAAATTTGGTGGTTGTTGGTGAAGGTTGGGAATTGCAATCAGTTTATATCAGACAGACAACCATGTGTATTTATTTAAGGAGTGGATATTTTGCACCGTTTAACAAATTTGTTTCTTATAATTATGCTAAGCGGCCCCTCTCCACCCCCAGTCATGTGGCATATTTGCCTTTCTGCTGCTCCGCTAGTCGGTTTTAATTTTTGAAGGTGATCATGACAAGCAACAGGAATGTTGGATGGTCGGAATTATGTGAACGATCAGTTATTGAGGGAATGGTGAGGTTAATGGTAAATCCAACGATATCGCGTATCTGCTGCCCCATCCGATAATGTATTTATCGCTGGTTTTTTTTTAATTATTGGTCTTGGGTTGGTTGTACATAAAATGTCATCACGGAACCCCCTGCCAGGAGTGACGGCTTCAGGAATATTGCTGAAGATGCCGCCACTTGCAGCACATCCCGCCTGCTCCGCTCCTTTGCCTCCACTTGCTTCGCTTTGCTTGGCTTGTTTACGCACTGCCGGCACACAAGCGACCGTTTTTCTACCTATTACTTTGCAAGTGTCTTGAAGCTTTTCAAAAGTTTTGCCATATTCAGACTTGACTGCCAATGTTCCTGGCGTTTTTCTTTGTTTTTTTATAATTATTATTATTATTTTCACGTAATTGGCAGTGACCACTTCTGTGGTAGCTTTTTTGACTGCGTGAAATTGGGTCTGCATCTATGAGAAATTCCTTTGTATTTTTCATTTAGAATAATGGGTTGAAACTTGTACAGTACTTTGTGGATGTGTGGTTGGAGCAACTGTAACACATGAAGTAGGAGCAGTTAACGCATTAAGATTTGAATAAATGTATACTATTTTGTCACATAATTTTAAAACAATAAAGCTTTCATTATGTTTCTGCTTTTTCATGCTGATGCCTTAATCAACCTTGATATTCGTTTTTATAACTTGTTGCTTGTTTTGACACCGCAGATGTCATATGCATTTTGTTTTATCTCCCGCACAATCTCACGTTTTCCCATGTAGGTACAGTCGTGGCCAAAAATATTGCCATCATTCCACTTTTTTCAAATAACTCACAATTATCTCTAAAAATAAGTTGAAATTGACAAAAAGTATTTGGTCTCCACAATTCTTTATTTCACTGTTAATATTACAGAATCTTTGTTTTTAATTCAGAACTTAATATATCCTTTTAAATCAGAAAATAAAAAGAAATTGCAAAAACAAAATTATTGACACCCCAGGCGTAATATTTGGTAGCACAGCCTTTGGACAAAATCGATGCAGTTAAGCGCTTCCTATTGCCATGAATGAGATTCCGACACCTCTCAAGTGGCAGTTTGGCCCACTCTTCTTGTGCAAACTGCTCCAGTTCTCCCAGATTTGAAGTGTGCCTTCTCCCAACTGCTGTTTTCAGATCTCCCCACAGGTGTTCAATGGGATTTAGATCTGGACTCATCGCTGGCCACTTCAGAACAGTCCAGCGTTTTGTCTTGAACCATTCCTGGGTGCTTTTTGAAGTGTCTTTGGGGTCAATGTCCTGCGGCAAGACCCATGACCTTCGACGGAGACCCAGCTTTCTGACACTGGGTTGAACGTTGCGCTCCAAAATGCCTCCATAATCTCCTGATTTCATGATTTCATGCACACATTCAAGGCACCCAGTTCCAGAGGCAGCACAGCAACCCAAAAACATCACTGAACCTCCATGTTTGAAAGTAGAGAACGTGTTCCTTTCTTTGAAGGCTTCATTTTGTTTTCTGTAAACATAGAGATGATGTGCTTCACCAAAAAGCTCTAAGTTGGTCTCATCTGTCCACAGGACATTCTTCCAGAAAGATTTTGGCTTGTTCAGCTGTGTTTTGGCAAACTCCAGTTGGGCTTTCTTATGTCTCTCTCTCTCTCTCTCTCTCTCTCTCTCTCTCTCTCTCTCTCTCTCTCTCTCTCTCTCTGTCTCTGTCTCTGTCTCTGTCTCTCTGGTGGGGTCCCCCTAGGTCTACTACCATGGAACCCCCTTTCATTGATTTGGTGACGGATGGGCGAGTTGAAACTATCGTACCTTATGTCTGAAGGTCAGCTTGAATCTGTTTGGCAATTGATTGAGGTGCTTTCTCCACCATTCAAACAATCCTTCGCTGCAATCTTCGAGCAAGTTTTCTCTTGCGGCCACGTCCAGGGAGGTTGGCTTTAGTGCCATGGGACCTAAACTTCCTAATAACATTGTGTATGGTGGACACAGAAACATCAAGGTCTCTGGAGATGGACTTGTAGCCTTGAAAATGTCCATGCTTGGCTACAATCTTGTGTCTGACATCCTCAGACAATTCTCTGGTTTTCTTTCTTTTCTCCATCCTCATTGCAGTACACACAGTGACACAAAACAGCAGAATGACTCCTTTTCTCTATTGAAACTGGTTGAATGAGTGATTTTTATATTGCAGGCACCTGCAGCTCACCACAGGTGAGTTCAATTCCAAAGTATAGGAGAATCACCTGCTTGAAATCTAATTATTTCAAACAACTTCTACAACGTGCCAATAATATTGTCCAGGCCATCTTAAGATTTATGTGTGGAGTAAGCTAAGATTTAGTAATTTTTTTCAGCTTTTTTTGTTTTGTTCCACTGCAAACCAAAGAAATACATATGTGGATACCAAAATATTTTAAAATTTCAACAATTTTCTTGAAGAAGTCATGCATTATTTGAAAAAAGTGCAAGGGTGCCAATATTTTTGGCCACGACTGTATGTAGATGAGTTTAATGCTTTGCAACTTCTTGCCTTTTGTGGTTTTCTCAACATTTTCCACTTTTGGGTGGTATAACAATCTTTTTCTCTTGCCTTTGACTTTGTTTTCCCTCCGCTTTTTGTCATTGTCCCCCCATCCTCCCTCAAGGTCGAGCGAAAAAACGAGGGAAAAATTCACCGAGGGAAAATGTAGCAAGGGGCAAAGCCTGAGGGAAAAAGAGCGAGGACCAAATTTTGCCCTCGGCCTTTATTCTCTTGCATTTTTGCCCCTCGTTAATTTTTCCTCGCGTTTAGGCCCTCTTTCATTGCTCTTCGTTGTTCGTGTACAACACAAGGCTGCGGGGCAGCATTATTGGCTGAGGGCATGGCTGTGCCGCTCATGCTCTTTGCTGGTTAGGGGAGGAATTTTGAATTTGGTCAGGGTGCCTGCAATGGTCGCCTACTCTTTGCGAAAGCCACCATGACATCATTAAACCCACCAACTGGTAGATGGAACGCCCGTTTAACGGTCAAATTCCTGCTTTGACCAACAGGGAGCACTGTATCAGCGGAACAGCTGCACCCCCAGCAAATGATGCTACCTTCAGCCACAGAAGAACATATGAAAGAAGAAGTAGAAATCCATAACACAACAACCTAATGCTATATTTGAACATGGTGTGTGCATTCAAATTCTGTATTGCACAGGTGAGCACCGCATTGTTCTCCCTTTATGATGTTTCTGTAATCTTACAAAATATGGAGCATTGCTCATTTTAAATGGGAAATATTATCGATATTAATACTTGTAATAGGCGTCCACAACCATCCTTCACCATGTTGTGGAATGTCTGCCGAGGCCTTTACTTACCGCCCTCACCCATGTTCACCTTTATTTGCTTTTTAATTTGTTTTCTCCGCAACCGCTTGAGTGATTGACACAAAACCTTCAACATAGCTGTGCCTACCCATGAATAACTTTTTAACAGTTGCATGACATGACAGTTGCCTGCGGTCGGCGTTCCAAAAAAAACTCCATTTTCTGCAGGTGCTTTCCGTACCAAGAATAAACGGACATATTAAGACCCTCAAAGGGCACAAAATTAGCCAACTATATATCTGGATAATTGTATTTGTCTTTGAATGAAAAAGGTTTACGAGTGGGGAACGGCATGAGATTATCCACTTGATGACCTGGAGACATTCAGCCTTCCAAGATATCTCAACAAGGAGGCCAAGTTACTTTTAAATGGAATTAAATTTAAAATAACACCAATTTTTCTATTCCTCCACCCACTTCTTTCCTCCTATTTCAATATTGCTAGGTCATCTTCCAACTGCTTGGAAATCAGCCAACATCACTGCATTACATATAAGAGGTGCAAAAACGGATCCCTTTAACTACAGACCGATCAGCGTAATAACAATCATCAGCAAGGCCACCCTGCCTTGCTTTCCAAACTATTTGCCGATGGCATCCAAGGCCAACTCCACACATGGCTTACTGACTTCCTCAACTCTCGTAGCCAACGTGTGGCACACAATGGAATCCTTTCATCTCCTTTCCCTGTTAATGCTAGAGTGCCCCCAAGGCAGTGTTCTGGGCCCAGTCCTATTCATGATCTTCATCAATGATCTCTTTGAATTTCTGGGAAATCCTCTTTATCTATTTGCTGATGACTCTGCCTTTTGCCGTGACATCCCTCATCTTTCAGGCAGGCAGTCTACAGCCTCTTCCCTCTCTTCAGACCTTGAAAAAAAACCACAAGCTGGTCAAACACTTGGCATATGTCTTGAAATCCTGAAAAATCGCACACACAAACTCTCTCTGAAAGGACTGTTGAACAATCCCTCCTCCCCCCCTCCCCCTACCCCATATACTTTCTTGGCAATCCTCTTGAAGAAGTACAGTCACTCCAGCTACTGCGTGTCACTATCAGCCATGATCTTTCTTTGGCAAACCATATGTCAAAGTTGGTGTCCAAAGCCAGTCACCGACCTGAACTCCTGTCTACCTATAATAGTCCTTGAGCCAACCGGCCATATTTTGAAGTGAATGCTCCGGCGGGGGGAGTAATTCTCATTATGATTTTCCATTAGACCAATGTCTCAAGTGTCAGAAAAGGTGTGATGGACATCTGAGAACGGTAGCTTAGTGCCCGGATGGACGCCATCTTTGAAACCACCCAGCTCGAAAATGCCCATTTGGTGGGGTACATTGTTGCACGTGTATCTGGACTTCTATACTAGCTATCGATGTGCGGTTGACGACTAAATATACGTCCGATGTGTACCGTCTAAATAAAAAATAATATGAAGCATTTTGTTTTAGATTAATTATTATAAAAATCAATTATCGAAAAAAAATCATGTATTTTTCAATATTTTATTATTAGACTTGTACTTTTTTTAGTGAAACAACACTGGTATGATTTTCCAAATTATGCATTGTGCTACACCGTTTATCTGTCTATAAAAATAACTCAAAAACTAAAACATATCATCCACCACGAGTTTACACAAAAAATATATGAAAAGGCATGCACTTTCCACAAACCGAAACTATGTCAGTTGGAATTTCCCGCCGATAATCAACCCACAGAACCCAGTGCCGAAAGTGACGTCAGTCTATTCTATATCTATATTCTATATCTCAGTCTGAGTTTTGTTGCGGTGACCTGATTAATTTCTGAGGGGGGGGGGGGGGGTGGCTTAAGAACTAAAAGTGAACATGTTAGATGGCGCCACATACAACTCTATTATAGAGTTGTATTGTGGCGCCATCTAACATGTTCACTGACTTGGATGAGTATGTCTATGTAAGCTGGCGAGCTTTTCGGATATCGGAGTAATCTAACGTCAGTCTTTTTGTTCTTTCAGCTGAGATGGCCGGTGTCGAGGCGAAACGGGCGAAGATTGAACCTGAGTCCGGAACGTGCATCCTGTGCAGCAAGAAGTCGCCACTCTCTGAACTAAGCAAGGCAGCGGGCAACAGTTCTTGGAAGACATTGTGTGACGCAGCCGCAGTTAGAAACTTTTATCCAATTCTAAAGCTAGTCCAAGAAGGCGCAGTTGAACTTCCTAATATTCCAATATTATACCATAGGGCTTGTAGATCAGACTTCACTCACAAAAACCACCTAGCTACTTTGACCAATGCAGCTAGAAGTTCTTCAGTTGATACTGGCGATGCGGTGCGACGGCGATCATCACGGGAAGAGACAGGATCAACTTCAACGGTCTACGATGATAAATGCATTTTTTGCCAGCGTGCTTCAAAATTCATAAAAGGCAGTCGTACCCGTGAAACAGTTGTCTTGGCTGTTGAACTTCGAGCAGATAAGACAATAAGAGATGCTGCGACAGCTCGCAATGATGAGAGAGTTTTGGCATTGACTACACGAGATATGGTTGCAGCTGAGGCTCACTACCACTTCTCCTGCTATAGAAACTACACACGGCCCCAAAAACCTCAAGTAGAAACTGACATTGAAGATAATATCGAGAAAAAAGAAATGATACGATGTATATTCAATTTCATTCGCACTGACTTGTTCTTGAACCCGAGGATTGTTCCAATAGTTGATGTTGCAACAGATATCCTGTCTTCAGATACATTTTCAGTTGATGTTCGTGACTCCATCAAGAAGAATCTGCAGCGCACATTACAAAGAGAGTTTGGAGAATCGCTCATCTTCTTCAATGTGAAACACCGTGTATACTTGATGCCCGATAATCTGACAAAGCGAGAGATTGCTGCAGAGTGCGTAAACCTGAAAGCAGAAGTGAAAGCATTTGAACAAACGGACGGTGAAAGTAACATTGTGCGTGCAGCTACTTCACTGCGACACCAGATCAAAGATGCTCATTACAATGAACGTTGGCCGCCTCAGCCAGCAGAACTCACTTCAGATTACGTGAAGATACCAGATTCTCTTCGTGTATTTCTGCATACTTTGATTTGCGGGAGTGGGGGTAGCTCTGCGCGTGCCGACACACTGGTATGGTCGATGGCTCAAGATATCATCAATGCTGTACACCGGGGTACCATCAGAACATCGAAGCATGTCCTACTTCCGTGGGTCATGAAAACGCTCACCGGTAATACAGAGGTCATCAGAATATTGAATCGACTCGGGCACGGATGTTCGTACACAGTTCTGGAAGAAATCGAGACAGCGCTATGCATAGACAAATTAGCAAGTGTGGAGAAAGATACAGTACCACTTCCGTCACATGTGCACCCTTCGGTCCCGACTGTATTAGCATTCGATAACATCGACAGGCTAGAGGAATCGCTGAGTGGTGGCGGAACATCGCATCGCGTCAACGGTATCATCGTCCAACCGAAGTCGCAGTCGTGTTTGCCGCCCCAACCTCCATCGGCAGTATCCAAAGCAGATAAGAAGCGATCTATCCCGTCATCCAGCGATTTAGTTCCAATATACAGCGGTGGGAAACGAGAGGGCCCACCTGCAATCAAGCCTGCAGATCTTTCTGACACTCTTGCAGGCGCAACATCCCTTGCGCAGCGCCGAAATCACGTATGGATTATGACTCGCATGCTGGAACCATGCGACCAGACAATCAGTTCGTGGACTGGTTTCAACATCATGACTAGAGATCGTGTTCAGGTGACGGAAGATGTAGTTGGCTACCTGCCGACTATAAACGCGCCTGCCACAGATATGGCAACAGTGCAAGAAATCCTCAGAGAAGCTCTGAACATCATGTCATCACTTCAGCTTGAGCGTATACCGGTGGTGCTAGACCAGGCACTATTTGCTAAGGCGACCGAAATAGCATGGAAAGATGTCGATCGATATGGAAGAATCGTGCTCATGATGGGGAACTTCCATACCATCTGTAACTTCATGTCGAGCATTGGGAAAATGTTTGGAGATGCAGGCCTTCGGGATGTAGCTGTTGAGTCAGGAGTAATCGCTGAAGGTTCCATCAACAGGGTTCTGGAAGGCAAGCAATACAACCGTGCTGTGCGACTCCACAAGTTGATGTACGAGGCACTAATGCGCATCATTTGGAAGGGCTTCCAGGTGTGGATAGAAAGCAATCATCCTGACAAGGAACCCCAGATTCGAAGCACTGACCTCAAAATTCGCAGCATCAAGGAGGATGTTTGCCACGAGACTCTCGCTGCTGCTCTCGATGATGATTCATGCGTACAGAGCTTTGACATGTTCGCGAAATACCTACATTTTCTGCGAACCAAACATGGAGACCTGGCTCACTTCTGGATGATGTATATTGATATGGTAGAGACCCTGCTGGGGTTGATTCGTGCGGATAGAGAAGGCGACTGGATGCTTCACTTGGCTTGTGTCAGAAGAGTGATCCCTTGGTGTTTCGCAATGAACAAGGTGAACTATGCTAGATATCTACCAGTGTACTATGCACAGATGACGCAACTCCACGAAAAATGCCCCGAGTTGTACAGGCAAGCACTCGAATGTAGCCACGAGGAAGCAGACACGCGTATGTTTCTCCACGCAAAGCACGCCGCTACCCACTACAAGACGATCATCTTAGTGGCAGATGACACCGACGTTCTGATCATCAGTCTTCATCTCAGCAGAACCATCGATAGTCAGCTCTTCATCAGACGAGGAACAAAGGTTCGAGTCAGAATGATCGACGTTGGAAAGTTGGCTGCGGTATTGGGGTCTGGAGTTTGCAGTGCATTGCCAGGGCTTCATGCATGGAGCGGGTGTGACACTGTGAGTGCTCTGGCTAGCCAAGGAAAGATAAAGGCTTTGAAGCTTGTGCAAGCGAATGAGCTGTATCTTCAAGCATTCACAGATCTGGGATCTTCGTGGAATGTACCAACAGACGTCTTCAATAGCATTCAGGCCTTCACGTGTCAGCTGTACGCCAAGAACACGAAGATCGTCGGTGTTAATTCGCTCCGTTATCACATGTTCTGTGCAAAGAAGGGCCAGATCGAATCTGGACAATTGCCGCCTTGTGAAGACTCCTTGATGCAGCATACGCTTAGGGCCAACTATCAGGCGGCTATCTGGCGACGCAGCCTTGAAAACCTACCAGACGTCCCAACACCATCAGCAGGACATGGTTGGGAACTCGATGATGGCGGTTCGCTCACAATCCGATGGATGGCGGGTCTACCAGCTCCAGATGTCGTCTTGAATCTCATCTCATGCACATGCAGAAGGACGTGTCGACCGTCAGATTGCTCCTGCATACTGAATGGGTTGAAGTGCACTGTTGTGTGTAAGCTGCAGGGATGCTCCAACATGGTGCAGGATGATGCTATCGTGGCTCAGGATGCCAATGACTCTGATGGCGACTCTGTTGATTAACTTTGTGTGCACTGTATATTGTATAGCATATGTTGTTCTCTATTATAATGCAGGCCAAATTGCCTGAAAATCTTTATAGACAGATAAACGGTTTAGCAAAATGTATAATTTGGAAGATCATACCGGTGTTATTTGACTAAAACATGACATGTTCAATGATACCTCCGCTTGCTTATTAGGAATATACATCGTATGGTGTTAAAATCAGCTCCATACGTCTTTCCAAACTCTAGTAATGAATAATTAATATAATTGGCGGCCATTTTGAAATCCAAGATGGCCACCAAAGTGCAGATTTCCTATGTAACAATTTCCGCCTGCTTATTAGATATCGTATGGTGTTAAAATCCTCTCCGTACGACATTCCTAACTTGCGTTATCGTCAGAATAGATAATGCCAGCGGCGGCCTAAGTCATTTTATGCCTCTTTACATTTATTTGTTGTAAACTCGTGGTGGATGATATGTTTTAGTTTTTGAGTTATTTTTATAGACAGATAAACGGTGTAGCACAATGCATAACTTGGAAAATCATACCAGTGTTGTTTCACTAAAAAAAGTACAAGTCTAATAATAAAATATTGAAAAATATATGATTTTTTTTCGATAATTGATTTTTATAATAATTAATCTAAAACAAAATGCTTCATATTATTTTTTATTTAGACGGTACACATCGGACGTATATTTAGTCGTCAACCGCACATCGATAGCTAGTATAGAAGTCCAGATACACGTGCAACAATGTACCCCACCAAATGGGCATTTTCGAGCTGGGTGGTTTCAAAGATGGCGTCCATCCGGGCACTAAGCTACCGTTCTCAGATGTCCATCACACCTTTTCTGACACTTGAGACATTGGTCTAATGGAAAATCATAATGAGAATTACTCCCCCCGCCGGAGCATTACTTTTGGTCTGGCTCAAGGACTATAAGGCCTTCATCCACAGTTTGATGTAGTACTGCTTTCCCCTCTGGACTGGCTCCCCTGCGTCACATCTTGCTCGGTTTGATGCCATGGAAACCGAGACCTTCAAGGTTATTGCAATCTCCCGTGAAGAAACTGAGTCTTTGGGCCTATCACTTCACCATTGATGACAGGTTGGTGGTAAGGAAGTCCGTTTTTGTGAGTGAGTTCTTACTCACAGTGGTCTCTGTCTTCTACCATCTTTCTGGTCTTGCACCCTCTGCTATTTCCAATCTTTGCCGTGCACCTCACCCCCCCCCGCCCCCCCCCCCAAGGTTTCTGCAGGACACACATGATCCACCATCAGCCCCTTCTGGTGAAACTCCCTAAATCCATCCATGATGACTGCTCACCCCCACTCATTTATTTCTTTTTTCCTACCTGTGGAACCAAACTTCACATTCTCTTCAATCTCATTCTCCCCTCCATGTCTTCAAGGCAGCTCCTCCTGTTTTCCTCCATCTCAGGCCATTCCCAATCCAAAAATAATGATTTTTTTCTACCCTCGTTAAGCGTTAATTCCAAAAGCGTTAACTGTGTATTCTAAAAAAAAGTCGTTTGTTCTTTCCTGCCTTCCCTGCCCCCATACATCTCTCCTTTCTAAACCACCTTGTTTCTGTGTATGCACTGTATTGGCACAAAACAGCAAATATGAGTAAATAGCTTGGAATGGTGGTACTGTGATAAGGATTGGTTTGTTTAATTAATCTGTTGAGGGGAGATCCGAGAGCCAGAGGGGAAGTGGTGGAGGACCGCTTGCATTATTTAATTTTTAAAATATTGCCTTTGTTAATCTCAAGTTTCGTCAAAAGCACAGAAGCTGTAATGTGAAAATGCAATCAAATATGCATTATTAAATATTGCCTGAAGAAAAGAAAGAAAAATAAATAAATAAACCGTTTACTGCTGAACAAGGAATGTTGTTAATCCCAAACTCATAAGGTGAAGGTCGACCCAGGAATGCTTGTTTGGAATCCTTTGTTTAACCATGGGAGGGTACATTGGGTTAGGGACCCCACATGGGTGTCGGGGCTCAATGACGACCTTTGTGGAGATAGGCCTTTGTGGTACCCTCTGTCCATCATGGTATAATTGTCTCATGAGCAATGGTGAGTTATTGTGATGGGATTAGTAAAGCATCAATGGTAAAGGAAATAAGTTATAAAAGTTGCATCATCTTATTTTGCAAAACTAGACCAAAATGGTGTTGACAGTCAATTTGCCAAAACGCAATCGCGAAAAATATTATAATGAATATTGCATTCCGATATGCTGGATAATATAAAGCCAGCAGGGTGTACACGCGACCAAAATTGGATGCACACAACCAGCTCGCACAAGTGTATTGTCGCGTGTCTACCCTGTAGCGAACACCACAGGGTGACGGATGGCCAACCAAGCTTTGACTCCGAGGCGTATACTCAACTATGGCGGTGGTGACACGCACTGGGGGTATTGGAGGGCAGTGAGAGCTTACCTGTACGGCCAGACATGATGCTGTTTTTCCGAACCACAAACAAATAAACGGACGAGACAAGGAATTGAAAGTCAACAATTAAAGGGTTTAATAAAAATCAATGCAATACATTAAAAAAACAATGACACTAAATTCCTAACCGAGGGACCCTCCACGGGGACTCAAATACAGACACGGAGAAATAAACGAAAGTAATAAAATGTGGTGTGTTGCGTTTGCTTATACTCAGCTCTGGTCTCCTCAAGCAACCCTCGAACCCTGTCGGTCGCCGAGCGGGTCCCCGAGTCTGCGCGGGAGACCACGCCTGGGTGTGAAGTCGCTTTCCCCGCCAGCTGCCGACGCCAAGCTAACAGGTCCGTGCTCCCCCCTCGTCCTTGCTCGGCTGCACCAAGCCCCGATGTTCCACATACGGCATCAAGCACAACCGCCGCAATCCAACACCAAGGAGAGGAAAGAGAAGGATGCGTCCGCTCATACCAGGACAAGAGAGAGTATAACTGCGACCTTGACAGGATAAAGGCCAGGACCAAGAGCGTATTAACTGTGACAGCCTGCGATGAAAGCCACAAACCAAGAGAACGTATATGCGTCCACCTTCAACGAACACCAGGAACCGAGAGCGAGATTATAACTGCGACTGCCTGTGACAGACTGGGGACAGAAAAAGAGCAGTGCGACCACGCGATGGAAACCAGGACCAAGAGTACGTCCGCTCGTAATGAATGTCGGAACCAAGAGTGAGCAGGAAGTGCAACTGCCCGTAATGAAACCCAGCGCAAGAGAGCGTGAAAATGGCGGGACGTGTCCTTTTTGTCCCTGGCGGTAGAATGTTCTCTCTGACGTCACCCGCGCTCCAATCAAAGAGTGCCAGCGCATCAGTCTATGGCTATCAATCAGTCCTTTCAGGGCGGGGCCTCACGGCCCTTCTTGACGCCTCTTGAGATGGCTTGGCTGGTTGGTGTCGGTGGTTGTGTTCGGTTCTGGTCGGCGATCGTGTGGTTTAATTTGGGTGCTGAATGCATGGCTGGGGTTGTAAATGTCATAAGGAATGAAGGGAAAACCACAGAGGCAATTTACACACTGGGAAAGTTACCTTTATACCCTAACTAATTAGCATACCTCCATCCCTCGCATGGAGACAAATATACACTCACGTGACATCCGGCCCGACTTATTTACAGGAAGGTTTCTTCTTCTTCGTGACATTCGGAGCTACCTATACAATGCTACCTGTACTAAGGTATTCCATTGATACTCCCACAAACGTAACACCCTCCCTCCTCCCCCCGGAACCGTAGCTCCTGCAAGGTTCACTGCAGGCCTTACCGTTCCAGCCTTAACACTTACTGACTCGCACTTAATTAGCCGATGAAGTAAATTAGGAGGGGCTGTGGGAAGCAAGCCATAGCTAACTTACCTGTTCTCCTTACCATCCTACACCCCTTAAGCAACAATTCACATATTTACACCGTCAATTCCTGGGGCGGGTTTAAAAAAATGGTCAACACAAAAAATCTACCTTAATCAGAAAACCTTAATAAAGATTCAAAAACATTTGTACATCCTTGTGTCCCTCTAAAGACCACGACCCCCGGTGGATGCCAAAATGCCCAACGTTACCTGTGGAGCCATCCCAATTTCCCCAAATTGCCACAGGCCCTGTCCTGGTAATACAGGTGAGTGGCATGGCCTGGTGGATCTTCCCCCATTCACTCACACAAACACAATAATCAGCCATACACATTTCAATAATCAATAAGAAAAAATACTCATTCCAACCCCCCCTGTAAGACCATGGCTTAAATGGCATTATACACATGTGATCCTCACCTAGGCAGCGGGGAGGCACCGTACAAACAAGATGGTGGGGGCGCTTCAGGCTGTGGTGCTCGCGGTCCCAAAAGCAAGTGCCCGACTTGTGACTTCTTCACCACCCCCATCAATCCTCGGCCCCGTGGCAGCCAAACAGTTCTTTAGCTGTCATCCCACCGGGGATTGTCCCCGCACCAGGCTCCTTTGGCCTCAGGCTCTCATAGCCTCCGGGTCGCCAGGGGTCTCCATACCCGCAGGGTGCCCAACCAGACCCCCCCCCCCCCCCCCCGCCAACGGGTTTCCGATTTCCAGACACAACCAGTTGCCAGGGGCAAATTACCTCGGGGGGGGGGGGGGGGGCGCAGTCACCGCTCCTCCAGAGCTTGATCCATACCCGTAGCCACACCCACCTTCCCCACCCACAAAATCCACAATAACATTTCCTCCCCCACTGTCTTTCAATTCTCAAACTATCATGCCATAAAGATGGTATTCGTTGGTAAACTGCCATGGCCTGCGTACATGTGAATTTCCCATTCACATTCACTCTTCAACCACAATTCAATTTCCATTCTCACGACCAGACAAAAACACAAAACCTCCACACTTAAACAAACGCCACCCACAAGACACTTTGTGGCACACACTCCGATCCCCTCACCGACCATGTCATCACTCTCACCCACCCCACAATCCCAATTACTCACGTCCCAATTGATGATCAAGTAGCGAAGCCCTGGGACAGTAAACATCAAGGCACCTTACCTTAAGTGCAGGTAGTTGCAGGTTGGTCGGGTTCAAGAGTGCCATCCACCCTACCGAATTCCAAATTTTGGCTCATGGGGCCAATCAATTTTCCCCAAATTTCCTCTTATCCGCTGTACCGGCAAGCAAGTGGATCTGCCTCCTCCGGTAACCTTTACTACACGACTACCCTTGGCTACGACAGCTCTGCCCCTCTACCGTGCGCGAACCATCGGGTAAGTTGAGCAGTCGAACTGCCAACATGGCCCACGAATGTCCACAAGAGCACGACCCACCATTCATCCTTCGGCCCCCTGTGAGGACCACGGCTCCACAAGCCCAAGCTGGCCAATGTGGTGAGCGCTGAGCACCTGCTGCCAACTCCGCCAATCCCAAGGCCTCGGACCTGAGGGGCACGGTCGCAGTGCGTGGCATCTACATCACGTCCCCTGCACCTCTCATATCCCCCAGTCCAACCACATGCAGCCCTTCAGAGCCCACCCACATATGACCACGCCCAAGGTCTAGTCGACAATCGTGCTCCACCAGGGGACTCAATCCCGGAAGACACGGTCCGCACACCTCGTGTTTGGAAGAAGAAAATTTGGAAGAGCTTGACTCTAGCCTTTCCGTTGCGAGGGCAAGGAGGAACTTAACACTTAAACTTAATTTTACGTACACCCTGAGGAGCACTCACAGTGGGACGTCAAGGCAACCAGAAGGGACGAGGTTCTCCTGACCATGTGGCCCTCAATATGGGAAGCGAGAGGCATTCCGTTGGCGGATCCGCCCGTCACACCCGAGTTTTGGACAGCTCCGGTAGACCGTTTGTGTTTGACGTTCCGTGCCAAGTCCCGCACCCCCACCTCCGGGCGGCCGGAACGAATCCCAGTGTCCCGATCCGAGCCGTCAGAGCGGGCCGGCTAGCAAGAGTGACTGGCACCCCTGAACCTGCACTTTCCATCCCTGCGGTCCCAAATACCAGAACCACCCGATGGTGGGTTTCGATGTGGTGTGATTTGGTAGGTCTTGACGGGCGATGAGAGGCGTGTGCGGGTAACGCCGCCGCCACGGCCGACCCGGAACGTTGGGAAAGAGTTCCCTGGGGCGAGCCAGCCGCACCCGTTGCGGGCTGCGGCGCGCGTCCTTACCGCACACTCCCGACATTTTATTTTTGGCTTGTCCAGACAAGGCCGTCCGTATTGCCGAACTCGTTCCCAATACTTGCCCCTTATGCTAGTGACCTGAGAGAGGGAGAAGTTTTTGTCTTTACCTGGAGGTGATCAAATCAATTTCCCTTTAGAAATGAGGGTGAGGGCAATTTCTGTTGACGGCATGTGCCGTGCGTAGGTCGGATACGCACATGCGCTGGCACGTCATACGTCACAGCGAGTGTGATTGGCGCCCGAAAAGTGTGGACAATGTAGTGAGTGGGCATCTTTTTGGGAGAACTGGGGACCGGCCGAACGTGGCCGCGATGGGATCGGCCGAGGTCATGCGACCGATCCCCTGTCTTAAATGTGGCTCCTGACCGAGGGAATGATAAATTAGGGGGAAAGCGGCGACGAGAGTGCGCGGTCGGCGACCCCCATGGTCGCCTTGCGTGCTCTCGCCGAACCGCCTTTTACCACTATCGGGGTTAGTGCCCACCTATTGTATCAGACTAAGTCCCTAACATAAACAAGGATGGGGAAGAGGGGTCCACCCCATCAAGCCGTCTTAAACACCCGAGGGTGCGGCGGACTCCGATGCCGGTATTCCCCTCGGTGAGATGGATACCAAGGAGCGGCGGCCGCCCCTGCCCGACTTACCCCAGCGCCCCCTATAAAGCAGACGCTGGTGCGAGCTGGGCTGCGGACGCTGAACCTCGGGCGGTACGATACTATATGATATGATGGCGCTGCGGCGCTGTACTACAAAGGCCTACATACAGGTGTCCAAAGGCGAGCAACAGGGTTGGCGACTGTCGCCCCCCCCCAAGAAAACAGTCGGGCTGTAGGCACGCAGAATCCTACAAGTGAGAATGCGTACATGAGAGACGGAGGGGAAGGCGGAACACCGAGCGTGCGTGCGCATCATAACATTCCCACCTATACATTGTCGCACCGGGCATGTGGAGTGCTTTAATATCTAAGAGACCGGGGAGGGAGGAGAGAGTGCACGTAAGCATTACATTCAATATTAAATTCAGGGAGGTCAGGGAGGGTGCACTTAGACATACATTCGTGTCACCTAATGCCCTCAACGTGAAGTGTATACATGCATGAATGGCTGCGCTTACGCTAGGTGACGGTCCCTATCATTATTGTGGTAAGCGCTGGGCAGCGAGCGTGGAATCTTAAATTACATGAGACTGATTTGAAACCGAACCTGGAAAAAAAGAGGGGGGGGGTGGGGGGACACTTATACCCTGGGTGTGCCTCAGAAATTAACTCTGCCCATCATTACTCGGACGAGAGACGCGTGCCCTAAAACGAGGCAAACACCCAACATTGTCCGATGTCCTAACGGTGGAAGGAAGAAGGTGTAGCATTACATAACTGTGGGGAGTGAGTGCGGGAATAATCATGTGGGATGGGAGGGTGGGATAGCCCGAACTGCTTTTGCACCGCTTGCTGAACCGGCCTGAAAAACTAAACGGCCCGTCGCTCGGCTTCCCGTTACGGCCCACGTGTGCTGTCAGGTTGGTAGTCCAGCGAACTGCCTTTGTTGCCTTGGTTGGCTTGTACGAGGGAGAAAAGGAGGGTGGGGTAAAGACTCTCGCCAGCAAACCTAAAGTGAGCATGCCCTCTCGGCAAGCCCCGAGAGAAAAAGTGCATACACCCCCACCCACCCCCACCCATAACACCACGTTGACCCCCAGACTGCTCAACTCCATCCCTACAATTTCGCATCCCAATATTGGTGCTTTGCCCCCGTAGCCAGTTGAAGACTGTGTCCTACTACTCTATCACTTTTTATCCTAGCCTCCAACACTTTGGTCTAACACACCTGGATCAATAATGGTGTCACTGACCCAGTGTCCACCCTGGCTTCACAAAATTCACCCTTAAATTTTTGCATCTAACCCTCAGATTACCCGTGCCAATTTTTCCACATTTCACTATCTTCACCAAAGAAGGGCGCTTCTCCATACACTTGCCAGCCGAGCATGGCCCCGTATGCTCGGCTCGTTGACTCGTTCTAATTTCCTGATTTATCCCATGGTTCTCTTCCCAAGCCGAGAATCCACAAATCACAACAGCTCATCTGTGGAAGATCATGCTCACACCATCACGTTCCACAGATGCCCCAATTGTTGTCCGGTGAGCTATAATCCATCCCTGTCCATGTGGTTCGACCCGCGTCCATAAACCAGCACAGCATGGCAGGTCATCACAAGCTGGCTGTCCCAGAATCTCAGGAAGAGGCTGTCAGGCTGCTTGCCAGGGCGGTCACCACATCAGGCCCTTGTTGGCCGTCCGTGGTGCTGCCACCAAAGAGCGGCCCACAACACCTCCCCCTAGTTGTCCTCATGATACACCATAACAGGTGCCTGTGAGAAACCGCCTTGGACCCCCAGAGGTCTTAACCCCCACCAGGGTCCAGCGACCCTGCCGGTCCGAGACACTCGCTCGGACGGCGCCCTGATGGCAGGGGATGCCACACTCCACCAGACCCCCCCGTGGGGCCCGGGTCGTACCATGACACCCATGGTCGGACCCCAAATCCAAATCCTGCCAGCACAGCCCGCAAACTGGCTGGCACAAACCAACTTTGAAAGGGGCAAATTTTCTATGAGGCCGGCCCCAATGACCTCTCCAGGTCCGAATTCCACAGCCCGGGGACCATCTACCTCCAAGGCTGTTCCAAATCAATTTCCCATTTAAATTAAATGTTATAAATTTTGGCCTCACGTGCCAACCGCAGCTGCAGGTTACAAACCCCTCTTCGGGTTTTTCTGCCCCTCCCTTCAGCTGTTCCAAATTAAATAAGGGGATTGCTTTTTCCGAGGCTCTATTTCCCGACTCCTCCATGTCCGAGTCCAGCTCGGGCCCAAAACACCCCCCTGACTGACCGACTCATCTCATCTCCCTGACTCTGTTGGACCCGAGCAATCTCCTCCTCGATGGTATTGTCCACGGTGCTCGGTCGCTCCTGTGTCACATCATTAATCTCATCCCCGATCAATTGTGGCCCCAACAGATCTTTATCTATAAATGCTCGCTCTTGTTCCGTTACACGGGCCTCCAATATTTTTTACCTCTTGCTCCAAATCACCGCCCTAGTGATGCACAAGTTCCAATTCATCTCCCTGCTGGTGCATTCTGGCATCCAAACAAGTCCAAAAGCCTTCCAGGTCATTTTCAGTTAAACATTCCCTATTTACTTCCAAACATTCCCTCTCCTGTGCTCCAATTGTATCAGCCTGGGGTTCACCCTCCTCAATTTCCAATGCCATCTCTTCCTGTTTTGAATCAACTCTAATGCCAATTCCTTCTCCTGTGCCTCAAATTTTGTCTCGAATTCCCAAAGCCTGTCCCTAATTTGATTATCCATTCTCCCCTCTATGTTATCAATTCGTTCCCCTAGTTCGTGTGTTTTTTCCCCAATTTTGCTTTCCAATTATTCATTCATCTCCCTTATTTATTTCCCATGTTCACTCATTCGTTTGTTCATTCCCTCTATCTTTCCCTCCAATCCATCAATTTTGTCACTCATTCCCCTCATATTATCATTTAATCCATTAATTTGGCCCCCCAATTCTCTCTTTATATTATTTTCCATTCGTTCCATCAGTGTGACCAGGGCCTGGAAATCCATCGGACCTGTTCCCATTGTCCCGGCTCCCTCATAGGAGAGGGGAGGGAGGGGGGTGGACTAACGCTCGGGACAGGGGAGGCTCCAACACTTTCTTCATCAAACTCTACCCCCGGCCCGCTTCCTTGCTCCTCAGAGCCCTCCATCCGCTCAGCCATTTCATTCACGTCCACCATAACGTACTGACCGGCGGTTCCCGTGCACGCGTACTTTACCTCAGACAAAAAGAAAATTTAAATTTTGCATCGCGCTGCCTTGCGCTTGTTCCCGACACCAACCAACTATAAAATGTGGACACCCCGGTCACTACGATCACCTCCTCGATGATCCCTCATGCTTATTAGCTCCTCCCCCTTGCTCTCCTGACAACCCTCCACCCCTTCCTCCTCAGAACCCTCTGTCTTCATTAGAAAAACCCAGAACTCAAGCAATCTTTCCCCGAGCATCACAGACTCTTCCTCCTCAGAACTCACGCACCTGAGAGGCCAGGGGTGATGGTGCGGCAAGTGCAGGTTCGGTATCTTTGATTTTGATGAGTACATTTGCAGCGGGTGAGTCACAGCGGTGTGGTCCAGGTCCGGCACCGGTGCAGCCTGGTTATGTCCAGGATGGGCCAGGAGCAGATGGTGCTCGTTTGGTTCCTGAGGGGTCCGTTTATGGGGAGATGTTTTTGGGGTGGGAGAAGAGGGTACATGCAGCAGTACTGTCAGACCCACCCATGCACAGACCTCCCAGCAGGTCTCACAGTGCAGAGAGGAGAGGGCCTCCCAATGGACCACAGAGTCCAGAGAGGGGGTCGCCGCCTCGGGTGGGCCCAGCAGCCGCTGCAGGTTGTCCGGCAAACTTGGTCGGGCCGAGCATATCGGGCCATGCTCGGCTGGTGAGTGTGTGGAGAAGCGTGCTCTGTGCACTACTCGCAATGCATCACAAGTTGCAATGACAAATCAAAACTGATATCTCAAAGCGAAACTGATGTTGAAACGTGAAATGAAAACTATTTATCTATGGATCATCGAATGGGAAACCAGAATGAATTGCTGTGGGAAATTGCTGAAAGCAGAAGCTATAATGAGTCCAGAGAGACGGGGATGGTCGGGGGCTGAAGAAACATTGTGTGGAGGGATGGGTGCCTGGGGGTGGTCGGTTTGTATGGAAAGAACTTTGGTGATCTTCCGTCAGGCGGTAGGCCCAAACATGCCAAAACCCGCGTCCCAGCTTAACCTTTCTTATTATCACTCTCGCTCCGAGCAGTACTTCGGATGTACAACAACCATGGAAATCTTAGCTGGTAGAATGGAATGAGGTTGTCGAGGTTACGAGCTGCACCCATTGCAAAATCTGTTCACTGAATATTTGCACTGAATTCCCGCTTCCACCAATACACACTCCAAAAAAAAAGGCTCATTTCAGGTGAGACATTTATTACGGGTACCTTTGCTAGTATTATATTTCAAAAGGTTATGGAAGAGTTATGACAAAAAATAAGTGGATGAGTTGGTTAGATGACAAGAATAAGCCGTTTGGTTCAGTTCCGGATCCAGATCTGGCTTATTAGTGGATACAAAACGTAGTAAACTGTGCAACCTGCGGGATGGTGCGCACTCTACCGAGTGCCGTTCTAGTTTACTTGTGTGATCCTCAGTAAGTGAACAGGTTGATATGTCTTAACCTAGCAAATGCATAATTGACTATTTCAATAATAATCAATGTATTCTGCTGTTGCATCATTCCTGAGGACTAGCTAAGTCAATGGTGCGGTGAGTGCTGCTGTAGATTTGGCCAGAAATGAAGAATTTGGCTTTGGCATATTATTGTGTTCTTTTTTAATTATTGCTATACATTTCTCATGGAATAAAGCATTGTCCAGAATATCCCATTGAAGCCGTGATTAAAACAAGGAAACGGAAAAACATGTTTTAGGGCTACACACCTTTTTTAAAAAAGTTTTAAACCTTTTTTATTTAATTTTGATAGATGAAAGTGTACCAGAAAAGAGGACCGTCGGCCAAATTTCAGCTCTCGAGGACGTATGGAACCCAGAAAACGAACGGCTCAAAGATTTTAAATGGGACAAACAAAGTTCAGATGAAGTTAAATAAAAGTGTGTAATAAATCAAAATGGTTTCTGAACCAAGAATCTTCATTGAACTCTTAAGGAAAATAAGTAAATAAAAATAATTGGTACTTTTTATAACATAAAAACGGAGGGAAAGGAGGATCTTGGATCATTCCGTCCATGCCACATTCCGTCCATGCCACGTCTGTTTACATCCCACCCACTGCATTCCACCATAATCCGGCCTGGAAGTATAAACAGTCTCATGAAGCGTGTTGAGTACCAATACATCATCACCAAGGGCTTCATGTTGTTCAAGTTTTATTGGAAGCAGAAATTGACAAAAAAAAAAGTTTCGTTATTTATAACGAGCTGGAGTACCTGGCGTTGCCTGAGGGAAATTCCATGGAATGTGTGTTTAAAGATCCACAGACTCCAAAGAAAATAATGTTTGGTTTAATTAATAGATATGGCTTCACTTGGCAATAAATCATTGTTCTTTTCATGAATAAATATATTGGAAAGAACATATTAATGTTTTTTGCTGTCTTTTTATGTTCGATTGGCCCCGCCCTCTCTCCCCCCCAAAATGGCGATTTGATTACAGCATATATCACGTGTACCGCCACGTCATCTTGAGGATATCTTTGCGTGATCCACGACGTTATCCAGGATGGCAGTTTCGAGTCAGCTCGCGAATCAAACCCAGAATACATGGTGATTACGCTACTTCTGACATGTTCTCCCAACCCATTGGTTATATAGGCAATAAGTAATTATTAGATGTACTAGTGAGATACCCGTGCTACGCATAAGCTACGCATGGGTGTGAGGCCAGAAGCAAACAGGCAATGCATATATGGCGAATGCTAAAGCATGAAACCAATAAATTCCAGATACCTGTAGCACCTACAGTCGCACGTCAGACATGGACAGCAAGTTCGTGAAGGACTTCCATGAAAAACGTACCCGTTCACAAACAAACGGGTACGTTCACGTATAGAAACATCGATCGTGGGTCCGTGGCGAATCTGCATATGGCGATCCACGAAGTATTTTTTTTTTTTTTTTTTTTTTGGATACTGAATCGAGGCTCGTGGAAGAGCTTGTGGCGGACACAAAAGCCCACTGGCGTGGTGACATCATTCCACGCACCAAGTGGGCGGTGGCCACGCCCGAGGGGTAGGCATGGCCTCAGGATATACACCGGGCGACCAGCCCGGAAGAGTTCAGTGTTACAGTGTAGTCTTACAATAAAGACGTTCATATGTTACCGCTTGTCCGCTTCCTCCTTGCTCACAAGCAGCGCGCGTAACGCCGCGCTTTACTGGTGACCCTCGACGTTGGATCTGCCGTAGCGATCCTTCCGAACACGACGCCATTGCAATGGCCAACGACAAGTCAATGGCGATTAAACTTCCCGAATTTTGGGAGGCCCAGGCCGAGGTCTGGTTCGTTCAAGCCGAAGCCCAATTTCAGCTTCGGCGCCTCACCAACGACGACCTGCGCTACTGCCATGTCGTCGCCTCCCTCGGGCCCGGCACGGCCGCTCGAGTTGTGTCCGTCCTTCGCCACCCACCGGACGGCCACAAGTACGAGGCACTCAAGCGGCTACTCCTAGCCACGTTCAGCCTCACGGACGACGCACGGGCCGACCGCCTCCTGGATCTCCCCGAGCTCGGTGAGACGTGCCCGTCGGTCCGAATGGACCATATGCTGTCACTGTTGGGCGACGAAGCCCCCGGTTCGCTATTCCGGGCGCTTTTCCGTCGCCAACTTCCAGCGCAGGTTCGCCTCGCGTTGGCCGGGACCGGGCTAACGGAACCCCGAGCATTGGCGGCCGAGGCGGACAAGTACTTCGCCGCTTCGGACACGCGGGCGAGCGTTGGCGTGGCCGTCACGGCCTTCGACGCTGCTGTTCCACAGCATCATCTTCTACAGCACGCTGAGTTTCAGCAGCATGCTGATACGCACCTCGTGAACGCCGCCACGCCCCGCCCACCGCCGCGGCGAAAACCGCCACCGCGGGGAAACCCGTCGACTCCACCGGCCTGGCGGAGCCAGCCGCGCTCCTCCAGCTCCACCACCTGGTGCTGGTTCCACGCCAAGTTCGGCCATGAAGCTCGGCGGTGTCATCCGCCGTGCTCCTTCAACGGGTCGGGAAACGCCCGGGCCGGCGCTCAATTGTGGCGATGAGCGCCGGCCGTTCGAGCAGCCTGGTGTTCATAACGGACACCTTCTCCAGGTGCCGTTACCTGTGCGACACGGGAGCACAGGTGAGTGTCATTCCCGCCGGCACGTCAGACAAGCACGCCGCGGGTGGGGGCCCCGCGCTGCTTGCCGCGAACGGGACGCCCATCCGTACGTACGGAAAACGCTGCCTCTCTCTGCGGTTTGGAGGGCAGGTTTTCCGATGGACGTTCGTCACCGCCGACGTGCCCATGGCACTGCTTGGCGCGGACTTCCTGTGCGCTAATGGGCTCCTGGTCGACGTCAAGCGCAGACGGCTTGTCCAGGCCGAGACGTTCAGCTCGCTCGCATGTGCGTTGCCCAGCTCAACGAGCGGCTTGCCAAGCGGCTTGCCGAACGATTCGGTTCCGGCCACGTTGGTCTGTACGCTTCCGGCAGCGGACGCATTCACCCGCCTCCTCGCCGGCTTCCCGGCCCTCACGCGGCCCACCTTCTCGGCGGGGGCCGTCAAGCACGGGGTGGCCCATCACATCCCCACCGTCGGGCCACCGGTCTACGCCCGGGCACGCCGCCTCGAGCCGACGAAGCTGGCGGTGGCAAAAGCGGCGTTCGCTACCCTGGAGCGACTCGGCATCGTTCGGCGCTCAGAGAGCGCTTGGGCGTCGCCGCTGCACATCGTGCCGAAGCCCGGCGGGGGATGGCGACCGTGCGGGGACTATCGCCGTCTCAATGACGCCACGACTCCCGACCGCTACCCCGTCCCCCACATTCAGGACTTTTCCGCCCGTTTGGCGGGCAGGTCCTTCTTCTCGAAGGTGGACCTCATACGCGGCTACCATCAGGTCCCCGTCAGGCCGGAGGACGTCCCGAAGACGGCGGTCATCACGCCATTCGGACTCTTCGAGTTCCTGCGCATGCCCTTCGGTCTGAAGAATGCGGCTCAGGCGTTCCAGCGACTGATGGACAGCGTCCTGCGCGACTTGGATTTTGTCTACGTCTACCTGGACGATATCCTCGTCGCCAGCGCGTCCCGCGAAGAGCACCTACGCCACCTCCGCACGCTCTTCGAACGCCTGGGCCAGCATGGCCTGATTGTGAACCCCGCAAAGTGCCGGTTCGGCGCCGCCACAATCGATTTTCTGGGGCACCGTGTCACCAGGCACGGAGCCGTCCCCCTGCCGGCCAAGGTGGAGGCGGTGAAGGGGTTTCCGCGCCCCCGCACGATCAGAGGGCTGCAGGAGTTCCTGGGCATGGTGAACTTTTACCATCGGTTCCTGCCCCGTATCGCCCAGCTCCTGCGCCCCCTGCACGAAGCTCTCCGAGGTAAGCCGGGCAAAGGCGACGTTACCTGGACCGAGCAGATGGACACGGCGTTCACGGGCGCGAAGCTCGCCTTGGCTAACGCCACCATGCTCGCGCACCCGGCGCCCGATGCACCGATCGCCCTCACCACCGATGCCTCGGACTACGCGGTGGGCGCGGTGCACGAGCAATGGGCGCGTGGAGCTTGGCAACCGCTGGCGTTCTTTAGCCGGCAGCTTCGCCCGCCCGAACGCCGTTACAGTACCTTCGACCACGAGTTGCCCGGACTTCACTTGGCGGTCAGGCACTTCCGCCATCTGCTCGAGGGCCGGGCGTTCACTGCCTTCGTCGACCACAAGCCGCTGATCTTCGCGATGGGCAAGGTCACCGAGCCGTGGTCGGCCCGGCAGCAGCGTCACCTCTCGGCCGTGTCCGAGTACACGACGGACATCCAGCACGTCGCGGGGAAGGACAAGCCGGTGGCGGATTGCCTTTCCCGGGCCGTCGCCCACGCAGTCCACCTCGGCATCGACTATGCCCGGATGGCAGCGGACCAGGCCGCTGACCCCGACGTCCAGGCCTTGCGGACCGCCGTCACGGGCCTCCGCGTCACCGAGGTGCCGTTCGACGGCGCGGGCGCGGCCCTCTTGTGCGACGTCTCCCTCGGGCGTCCTCGCCCCATTGTGCCCGCGGGCTGGCAGCGCCAGGTGTTTGACGCCATCCACGGCCTGTCCCACCCGGGCGCGAGGGCCTCCCAAAGGCTGATCGCCGACAAGTTCGTCTGGCATGGCCTCCGGAAGGCCGTCCGCGGCTGGGCCAGGACATGCCTCGCGTGCCAGCGCGCCAAGGTGCACCGGCACACCCAGGCCCCGTTGGCCCCGTTCACGGTGCCGGAACGCCGGTTTGACCACGTCCACGTGGACCTGGTGGGACCTCTGCCCCCCTCGCGGGGTTTCACCCACGTCCTCACCATGGTGGACCGCACCACCCGGTGGCCGGAGGCCGTGCCCTTGGCGTCGACAACGGCGGCCGATGTCGCGCAGGCTTTCATCGCCACCTGGGTCGCCCGGTTCGGCGCCCCCTCAGACATCTCATCCGACCGCGGCCCCCAGTTCACCTCGGAGCTCTGGGGGGCGGTTGCGCAGGGGCTCGGGGTCCGGCTGCACCGAACCACGGCCTACCACCCCCAGGCTAACGGCCTGTGTGAGCGATTTCACCGCTCATTGAAGGCCGCGCTCCGGGCCACCCTCCGCGACGGCGACTGGGTCGACAGGCTCCCCTGGGTCCTGCTGGGCCTCCGGACGGCGCCCAAGGAGGACCTGCACGCATCCGCGGCGGAGTTGGTCTTCGGGCAACCGCTGCGGGTGCCGGGCGAGTTCCTCCCCGACTCCACGGCACCATGGTCCGCGGCACAGCAGCGCTCCGCTCTGCAAGAGACCGCCCAGAGGTTCGCCCCGGTGCCAACGGCATGCCACGGGCACCCACCGACGCACGTCGCCCCGGAGCTTCGCACGGCGGAGTACGTCTTCGTCCGCCACGATGCCCATCGGACACCACTGCGGCCCCCGTACGACGGGCCTTTCCGCGTGCTGGAGACCGGGGTGAAGCACTTCACCCTGGACATCGGCGGTACTCCTGACCGCGTTTCGGTAGACCGCCTCAAGCCGGCCCACCTCGATGTGGACCATCCACCGCCAGTGGCCCGACCCCTACGTCGGGGCCGCCCTCCTGCGGGCGGACCCCCGGCACCGCCCAACCCCGCCGCCACGGCGCCCCCCGGTCCTGCACCCATCCCAGGGGCAGCCAGGGGCATCCCACCTGGTATCCCTGCACCCCAGACGCCGCCGATCGCCAGGGGGCGCTTCGGCCGGGTCATTCGTCTGCCCCGCAAACTGGCCCTCCAGGTGCGCGGGAATTCTGGGGGGGCGCGTGTGGCGGACACAAAAGCCCACTGGCGTGGTGACATCATTCCACGCACCAAGTGGGCGGTGGCCACGCCCGAGGGGTAGGCGTGGCCTCAGGATATACACCGGGCGACCAGCCCGGAAGAGTTCAGTGTTACAGTGTAGTCTTACAATAAAGACGTTCATATGTTACCGCTTGTCCGCTTCCTCCTTGCTCACAAGCAGCGCGCGTAACGCCGCGCTTTAAGCTAACATTTATTTCACAAACAAATCAACCAGACAAACAGAATATATAAAAAGAGGGAGCGGAAGACAAGATGGGGAGAGAAGGGGAAGCACACAAACACAACATTTGAGAGCAGGGAGATGTGTGGAAGGGAGAGGGCTTGGGGGGAGGAGGCGTGGGAAAGGGTGGGGGGGGGGGGGGGGGGAGGGAGAAGTATAAAACACAAGAACACCAAGGACTTCCAGGACAGACGTTGGTATTTCAAAAAAGTGGAATTGGGGTGAAATTAGCAGCGGTAGAAAAGATCAAGGTTTTGCATGGGGGAAGATAAGAGATGGTGGTGAACAGCTGTTTTAAAGACTGGAGGGTGGAGTGGGATTGAAGAGAGTGAGGGAGTTTGTTCCAGAGGCGGGAGAAAAGAGAAACGAAGGAGTGAAGGTGAGCAGAGAGTCTTGATTTTGGCAGTTTAACCATAAGAGGGATGCAGGCAGATCTTGTGCGACCTGTAGGAATATTTGCGGGACAGAGCCCAGAGAGAGCTGGGGGGGCAAGGCCAGAGAGGAGTCAATAGAAGACGGAAAGACCACCAACCTGCCTGCGGTGAGTGAGTGAGAGGCCCTTGGAGTTATCTTCATCGCGGGAGATTCCAATGATTCTGAACGCTTTGGTTTCAACAACGTGAAGACGAGCTAGGTGTGAGGCAGGAGCACCAGCCCAGAGGGGAGAGCAGTATACCATTGAGCTGCGGATGAAAGCCTTGTATGTGGTGAGGAGCTCAGGTGTGCCAAGGAAGGACTTCGCACGACGGAGGATTCCCAGTCGGCGACTGGCTTTGGAGGCCAGATTTGAAATGGGGTTTTCCCAGGAAAGATCATGGCAGATAGTGAGACCCAAAAGCTTGAGTGACAGAACTTCTTGGAGAGGATTATTCAGAAAGTGGATGGGAGGGTTGTCCAGTCGGTCTTTTCGGAGAGACATCATAAGAGTGTGAGATTTGTCAGGATTGAAAGACATGTTCCACTTGTTTGCCCAGTCTGTGATTTTGTCCAGGTCTGCAGAGAGTGAGGATGCTGCAGACTGCCGATCTGAGGGATGAAGAATGGAGCGACAGAGAGTAGAGTCATCAGCAAAGAGATAGAGAGGATTTTCAAGAGAGTCAGAGAGATCATTGATGAAGACCAGAAAAAGCACAGGGCCCAGAACACTGCCTTGGGGAACTCCAGCCTGAACAGGAAGAGGAGATGAGAGAAACCCATTCAGTGCCACACGTTGACTACGACTAGAGAGGAAGTCCACAGCCATGCGTGGAGATTTCCATGGATACCAAAAGAGGAGAGTTTGGTGAGCAGAGCGGGGTGCCAGACCGTATCGAAGGCACGTGATATGTCAAGGGAGACTGCTCTAATTTCCTGTTTGGCATTGAGGACCTCCATCCATTGTTGTGAAAGCAGAAGCAGCATGTCCAGAGTAGAGTGTCCAGGTCTGAAACCAAATTGATGATCAGAGATCAAGCCATTGGAGAAGAGGAAAGATTTCATATCTGAAGCAATGATGGATTCCATGACTTTGCTGAAAATTGGGAGAAGGCTGATTGGTCTGTAGTTGCTGGGATCTGTTTTTGCACCTTTTTTGTGCAAAGCGGTGATGTTGGCAGATTTCCAAGCAGATGGAAGATGACCTTGAGCAAAAGAGAGGGTGAAGAGACAGAGAGAGGGAGTGAAAGAGCGGAAGAACAGGATTTTAGGACCCGTGGGCTGATGCCGTCAGGTCCAGTTGCAGAATCGGAGTCGAGGGTTGACAGAAACTTTTCCACCTTGTCAGGAGGAAAGCACACAGAGTCCAGGAGCAGCTGGGTACGACTGGGTACGGTGGGTACAGAGAGGGATGTGTTTGGGACACAAGATTTAGAGGCAAACACAGAGTTGAGGCATTCAGCTTTTTCACGTGCAGAGTCAGCCGTGTGGCCATTTGAGGTGAGGGAGGGGATGGAGGGGAACAAACACCAGAAACAGATTTGACCAGACGCCACCAGGATTTGGAAGAGGGAGACAGATAAGAGAGTTCGGTCCTGAGTACAGAGAGATATTGTTTCCTGGCTCTCCTGAGGGTGGAGCACACACTTGTTTCGGGCCTTGTGAAAGGAAATGAGATTTCCTTCCATTGGATTTGCTTTCCAGGAGACGAAAGCAAGTTGTTTCTGGGCAATAGCCTCACCACAAGATTCCGTGTACCATGGACGGGAGGAAGGGTATGACAACTGAAGACGAGATGGGATAAATCTGTGCATGAGAGAGAGAGAGCAATTTACTTTGGAAGAATTCCCAGGATGAGTTGATGTCAGAGGCGGTGGAGATGGGAGACCAGTCCAGATGATTGATGGCTGCTTGAAGACCATGCCAGTTGGCCTGAGTGAAATGCCAGACTCGTCGACGCTGAGGAGGCTCTCTGAGAATGGTCAGAGAGATGTCCACTTTAACAAGCACATGATCAGAAGAGCCGATTGGAGCAGAAGAAGAGCAGCAGACATTTTCAGGGAAGTTAGTCATAACCAAGTCCAGAAGAGAAGATGCTCCGTTGATCTAAATCCGGGTCGGGAAATTGACAGATTGTGTCAGTCCCAGTGAGTCACAGAAGTCCTTTGCTGAAGAGCCATGGCTGGTGAGAGAGGTACCCACACCCAGCCAACTGGCATGGTGACAGTTGAAATCACCACATATGAGGAAGAGAGAGTTGGGATGGGTAGATAGAAGTTGGTCCATATTCTCAGACAACGAGATGTAGATGGAGTCATCACTGTTTGGTGGACGGTACAACACACATATGAACAAAAGGTGGGAGCGAAGGGGAAGCCGTAGCCAAAGGTATTCCTGGGGGTGAGGTGGAGAGAGGGCAGTGCAGGGCGAGTGAGGAAGAGAGTTTTTTTAATAAAGATAGCAACCCCACCTCCAGGACGAGGCTCAGGTCTATCATACCGGAGGAGGGAGTAACCTGGGAGAGATACCAAGGAATCAGAGACATCATGAAGGAGGAAAGTTTCTGTTAAGCAGATCACGTCTGGTTTGTCAGAAGCAACCTGCATGGAGAGATCAGACAAGTTTGAGCGAAGGCCCCGGATGTTTGAGGTCCATACTGTGAAGGAAGAGGAAGGGGGAGCATCGGATACAGAACAGGGGGGGGGGGGGGGGGGAACGGTTGGGTAAGATGTGGAAGAGGAGGAAGAGGTAGGGAGAGCTGTTGAAGGTGTGTCAGAGATTACAGAATAGCTTGGAGAAAGGGAAGAATGGGGCGGACAAAAGGTTTGATGGTGATTGGGTGAGGCGCAGTGAGGTGTTATTTGACGAGGGGGAAGAGTGAGGCAGAAGGTTGAGGGAGATGAAGGTGAAAGTTGGAAGGGGGAAGAAGCGGGGAGGACGCTTTGAGGAGGAGGGGTGGGAGGGGAGTCTTGGAGGGGAGGAGCGAGGGAGAGTCTCTGAGGGGAGGGGTGTGGGGGGAGATTTGAAAGGAATGGGTGATTGGGAAGATTTGGAGGGGAGGGGTGAGATTGGATTTTCAAAAGTGTACGATTAATGGGAAACGAACATTTATTGCAAAATGAGTTTCTTGAGACATTCGAGTCAAAAATACGTTTGAGGACGCTGAAGGATGGGTGGAGTGCTGGAGAGTTTAGGGAATGAATGAAAGATGCACTATAAGAGATGGAATTTTTTTTTGGAATGAATAGATTTGGTGAGCAAGTCGAAAGCATCTTTTTATAGAAGAAGAAAGAAAAGGTGTTATAGAATATGACAGAATACAGTTCTTCAGGGGACAGATTAGACATTTTTTAACAACGTGATCACGTGATCACAAACAACGTGGTCGAAGAACGAACAAACAAATAAGAACAACGAATAAACGAATAAGAACAGAGAAGGAAATATTTTTTTGGTTTTTTTTTTTGAGGAGATTTCAAAACAAGGAAGTATGGGGTGAAAAGACCGGGAAAACCAGAGACCAGAAAGTAATTGCAGCGCGATCGAAGAACTGCTGAGACAAGAACAAAGCCTCAAGCCAAGGTCGGACACGGTAGCTTACTACACCAGGCCTCAGAATAAGCGATACGAAAGACCGACGATTCTGTACACAGGTATGAAAAACCAACACCAAGAATACTATTAAAGACACCCCAATAGGTACATACACCGAGAGAAAGATACAGTTTCGACAAAACACAATTGTGTAAAGTTACTTAACTTCGAAAGCGTGCCGCATGGACAGCTTTGAAGAGACGAGACCTCCAATCTTGCGCATGCGCAAGAAGGACTGTTGCAAGAAGTTCACTTTTTGAAGGATAGAAACCATCACGGCATGGCGTCATTCACGTGAACTCGATATCTCTTTTTTCATTCCAAACAACATAACTCCAATCACAAATTAATCAAAAAATAAACTTTTAATAACATTGTTAATGTTTCCTTCATTGTAAAAACTACCAAGTCAACAGTTAAAAGGATTTTGAGCCAATAGGTGTTACGGCCTCGGCAAGATCGATGGAGACATCGATCTGCTAGCTTATACACCACCCAAATAGCTATGTGGAATTCTCTCATGTAGAGATAAAACACACATCGTTTGAACTTTGACCGAGGTCATTATTTACTTTTAATGATGTTTATATACGAATTAAAAAGATGATAATTGGTTTTGGGTTGTCCTTTCCGCATATCTCTTGGGATTGTGAGTTGGAGAGACGACCGTGATGGCGGGGAGGGGGTTGGCATTCTCTCAAGCAGGGATTCAACCCATGTCCTTATAAAAGGTCTTTGTCCGAGGTCACCGAGTCCGATCGGTGCAGCTGATCGGTGCGGTGCAGCTGTGCAGCGATCGGTGCAGCCGTTTGTGTGGCACCAGGGTAAATAACATTATGCGGGAGTCCAAACCTGAAAATGCTGGAGGCCAAAGCTGAAATTGGAAAAACAATATACTGTGGCGGACACGAAAGCTCACTGGCGTGATGGCATCATTCCACGCACCAAGTGGGCGGCGGCCACGCCCGAGGGGTAGGCGTGGCCTCGGGATATACACCGGGTGCGCAGCCCGGAGCGCTCCAGTGCTACAGTGGAGCTCTTGAAATAAAGACTCTTTAAACTTACCGCGTTGTCCGCTTACTCCTTGCTAAGCAAGTAGCGCGCGTTGCACCGTGCTTCAATACCCTATATTACTCCAGGAGATCCCAGGATTACCCACCCAAAATATCGTTGCGATCGGTTCAGCCGTTTTTGCTGTACCTTCGAACGGACGGACGGACAGACAGACGGACGGACAGACAGACAGACAGACGGACAGACATTTGGTGACTGTATCGTAAGATGTATTTGTTATCATACACGAGACAAAAATATTCAACGTGATTATCACATGTAAGGTCTGATAGGATGGTGTGGACTGTAGAGGTAATGGTGTACAGTATTGATCTTTGAGCTGTCTAATCTGGGTGGGATTCTCGACTCAACGATAAACGGTCAGATTGGTGCTTTGGAGGCAGGACATTGCATCCCAAAGTATCCCAACCCTTGGAACATTTCAAATATTCTTCACTCGATTTGCACAAATACTTCATAAGCCGGGTGTCTTGTCTCCTAGCATTAGCGGACATTCAAGAACCTATGGAGTCTTTTGTGGAGTCGGTCAGTTATCACCTGCATCCTGAACGAATTACAAATTCCAGCCTAAATAACCTTCAGTCTCCAACCTAATCTGAGGATTCTTGATCAGAAAAATCGTCAAATTCACTTCTGACGAGTCTGAAGCGACCTGTGCGGCCATTATCCATTGCGTGCTGAGACAATCTTTCCCTCGATACGTCATGCAGATGACGTCATGGCCCTCGTGATTTTCTGGGATTTTTAGGGGCAGTACCCGCCAGGTTTGCTTTTTTAACTGTAAGTCTGTAACACGTCCGTAACACCTCAAATAATTATTAGAATTAAAAACCACGTTCAGTTCTTTGTTTATTACTTTTTTAAAAATCAATATAATCACATCAAAAAATTTTTATCTGAATCTGTGGACCTTTACATGTTTTCCTCACAACTAATTTGGGGAATGTTGGCCCTATGGTGTTGTATGAATTACCAAACTTGAGTATTGAAAAATGTATGAATTACCACACTCTTACGATGTCTCTCCGAAAAGACCGACTGGACAACCCTCCCATCCACTTTCTGAATAATCCTCTCCAAGAGGTTCTGTCACTCAAGCTTTTGGGTCTCACTACCCAAAGTGTGAGACCTAAAGATCTTGAACTACCCAAAGATCAAGATCCCATGATCTTTCCTGGGAAAACCACATTTCAAATCTGGCCTCCAAAGCCAGTTGCCGACTGGGCATCCTCCGTCGTGCGAAGTCCTTCCTTGGCACACCTGAGCTCCTCACCACATACAAGGCTTTCATCCGCAGCTCAATGGAATACTGCTCTTCCCTCTGGGCTGGTGCTCCTGCCTCACACCTAGCTCGTCTTCACGCTGTTGAAACCAAAGCGTTCAGAATCATTGGAATCTCCCGCGATGAAGCTAACTCCAAGGGCCTCTCACTCACTCACCGCAGGCAGGTTGGTGGTCTTTCCGTCTTCTACCGACTCCTCTCTGGCCTTGCCCCCCCAGCCCTCTCTGGGCTCTGTCCCGCAAATATTCCTACAGGTCGCACAAGATCTGCCTGCAACCCTCTTATGGTTAAACTGCCAAAATCAAGACTCTCTGCTCACCTTCACTCCTTCATTCCTCTTTTCTCCCGCCTCTGGAACAAACTCCCTCACTCTCTTCAATCCCACTCCACCCTCCAGGTCTTTAAAACAGCTGTTCACCACCATCTCTTATCTTCCCCCATCCAAAACCTTGATCTTTTCTACCCCCGCAAATTTCACCCCAATTCCACTTTTTTGAAATACCAACTTCTGTCCTGGAAGTCCTTGGTGTCCTTGTGTTTTATACTTCTCCCTCCCCCCCCCCCCTTCCCACGCATCCGCCCCCCAAGCCCTCTCCCTTCCACACATCTCCCTGCTCTCAAATGTTGTGTTTGTGTGCTTCCCCTTCTCTCCCCATCCTGTTTTTCCGCTCCCTCTTTTTATATATTTTGTTTGTCTGGTTGATTTGTTTGTGAAGTAAATGTTAGCTCTTTCACGAGCCTCGATTCAGTATACAAAAAAAAAAAAAAAATGCACTTGGGCCGCTTTCCCTTCTTTTAACTTCTATTTATTAAATTAATTTTTTTAATCGAACGCTCCTGGAAAAAAAAACCCAGGCAGTGTAGTCTAGTAGGAAGACTAGGTCCCCCTGCACCCCCCGGAGATATACTTCTAATCAGTGTTTCTAGATTGGAAAAAATGTGTAGAAAATGACTAGCTATGGCCCCAAGCTGATGGGAAGGGCTTTCATGCAGACACCCAGATCAAATGTATTCAGGACCCATCTCTGACCCACCTCAGCAGTTGCTGCCTCGGAACGCTTCAGTAGCTCACGAACAACTGCGTTGTCTGTGATCGGTCTGTGCCTGGTGCCTGCATGGCATGGCAATGGCCTGCAGCCTGTGCCTGGGCTAGGGGGTTTCACCTCTGCAACTGGTTCTCCCCCACCCAGCAAATCAACAGTCGACTACTGCACGCCTATCCACCAACCGATCACAGACAACGCAGTTGTTCGTGAGCTACTGAAGCGTTCCGAGGCAGCAACTGCTGAGGTGGGTCAGAGATGGGTCCTGAATACATTTGATCTGGGTGTCTGCATGAAAGCCCTTCCCATCATCTGGCGCTGGCCAAATGAATTTGCTAGTCATGTAGTAACGATTGGACCCTTCCACACATCCATGAACTACATCGGGATGCTCACTGGACACAAGATGCGTGGTTCTGGATATGCAGAGATTCTCTTTGAGGCACAACTAGTAACAAGTGGATCTCTCAAAGGTGTTCTCAGTGGAAAGGCCTACGCAAAGTCCCTCTTTTGCCTCAAAACAGTGTGTGAGGCAATGGAGAGGCTGTTGATGGAGAGATTCACTGAGGAGGAGAACATCATGATCTCTGACCCTGCTGTGCTTCTCAGAATGACCCAGTCTTGCAACCGAGAGCACCTCGATGAAGCCCTCAAAGACCCCTCAACTCTACTCCTCATCAAAAATTTGCATAAAATTTGCATAATTTTGCATAAAATTTGCAGCAGTAATTTGCATAAAAATGGTATGTGGGACATTTTTTCAGCTTGGGGCCATAGCTAGTCATTTTCTACACATTTTTTCCAATCTAGAAACACTGATTAGAAGTATATCTCCGGGGGGTGCAGGGGGACCTAGTCTTCCTACTAGACTAGTGTATATGCAACATACTCACTCGAGGCCTGAAAACGGATGTAGGTGTTATATAATAAACCTGTGTAAAGCAATCTTTTTAATACCAGGCACACGTGTAAATACAATTTTAAATAAATTGCTCTCATGACAACAAATCACTACATACAAACTCAACATAACTAACATATTAGTCCAAGTAAAAAAATTATTGGTTTCTCATCCCCATCTGTTTCCTTTTTTATGACCGCCTTCAATTTTTGACATTTACTATTTTCTGTCCAGATCTATAAATAAATTTTAAAAGATTATTCTCTTATTTTTGTCGCAGAGTCTGGAGGCCAGACCAATAATTATTTTGCGGTCCCTATAGGCCTAACACTCACGCAAATTAAATTGTACATACGTATGTATTTAAAGTGTAGAGTTAAGTTAGCTAGCTCCAGCGATAGCTTGCGCATTATCAATATCAAGAACAAACTTTATTGGTTGCTTTCATTGAGCTTCTGGCGAAGTACAGTCGACTTTGATCTTAAAATAGTCTTTGTTTGTGTATGCATCCGGAAGGCTGGCTGTGCGTTGTACATCACGCTCGTTTTACTCTATGTAAACACTCGCGTAAACACTAGTTTCACTCTGCGTGTGTTGCACATCACCTGCAGTAAACTTCACCTCCCTGCACCTTGTATTTATTGTTATTTAAAAAAAAAACGTTTCTGTACACCGCCCTTGAGGCTTGGTTTGCAAGCCACCATCTACATTTCCAATAGAAGAGACATAATTACTCTTTTATGGAAAATGTTTTTCGAGTTTGTTTTATCCTCAAAAAAATAGACCGTAGTGAACACACATTCGTGTTGAAAGATTGGCCTTTAAAACCTACCCTTATGAAATGGGACAGACATCTGTACAAACACACAGACTGACTGTATTTTTTTAAATGGCAGATTAACTTAATGTAAAGTGCAATTCTGATTGTGTGTGTAAACTTCAACCAGAAATCTTATTTTCTTTTTTTGAGAGAGCATGGGGTCTTTGGCATTTAAGAGTGATCGAACAAACGAGATTGAGCTGATTTAAAGTCTCAAAAGGAAGAATCTCTACAGAACACTCCGCTGCCATTGCAGCACCAAGATGACAATTTGTAGTCACAAGTGGAACCCTTTGAAAATTGAAATGGTATAACTATGGAAATGAGCACGATACCTATGAACTATGCTGCCATCCCATTAAAATCAAAACTATATTGGATATAACCCAGGTTGCATTAACTAATTGTATTAAAGATATTTACTTTTCCTGGACTGGCAGACAGGCTCGGAGGTAGTGCACTTACCTGACTCTGAGTGGGCTTTGGTTTTAATACCGACCTGATTATAAATGATCGAATTGGTGTTTTTGAGACTGGCCAGTGCATCCCAAAGTGTGCCATCCTTTTAATGGGATGTTGAACTGGAGTATCGACATGTCGTCCAATTGACATTCCTAGGGAATAATGGCCGTGATGGTCCAGAAAATACAATGTGATCCAATCAAAGGATTGGATTTGTGCGCTCTCAAACATAACCATTATATCCCAGCAACATATCACCATTATATCCCAGCAACATAACCGTTGCCATTGTAATCATTAACTTACCTTATTATGTAAGTTCAACAGCTCACCATGGACACATAAAATAAAACTTAGCCACAACATCTGTCGTGAATAGACCACGCTTGGTTTTTTTATGTAGATACGCTTCAGTTCAGCCACAGCTGCATCGAACGTCTCACATTGTTCAATTGCCATGTACACGGCATGGTGCACCTTTGATTGCAGCACAGCGAGTTTTGTTTCATTGGTGACGGCCTCCTGAGCATTGAACTGGTTATTCAAGATTTCCAGCCAATGTGTCAGTTCGGCAGCGGCGTCCGTCGCCTGAGGGTCTGCTCCGAAGATAGGCACTTGGATCATCTTATGAGCCATGTCATACTCGTTCATGTCCCGTACTCGTTCAGGACGAAGAGAGGAATTTGCATTAATTGTTGTAAGAAGTCAAATCCACAACATTTTCCTAACAGTAGGTTTAATGCAAATTCGATCTCTGGCAACACCTGTAAAAATACGATCATGCCATATATCAGGATTATATAATCAAGAAGAAGTCCAGCAATTAACAATCAGTGCAAGCAAGCCTGGATCATCTAAATATACGCACCATTCGAGTCTACGCTGTCACACAGATTATATGTCTCAGGAATGATCCGGAGCGATGGTCGTCCGAGTTCTTATAGACGCCTCTCAGTGGTTGGAGAGAGCGTAGCACCTGGGTTCAACGTAGTTACAATTTCATTACAACATCCATATAAACAAATTCAATGCACAAAAAATTACAATTTCAACTTCAGTATTTTAACATTCGATTATTCACCAAATTTTTAACAAGTGAATGGACTGAAGGTTATTTATAAACTAGCATGGATTCTATGATTATACAAAGAAGAAGAACCACTCCTTTCACGTCTTCAGATTCAGTTGCAGTTTAGGTTTTTCTTTACTCGGGGGCACAAATGGATGAGTCTCCACTCTGACGCAGGGTACTCAAATGGCTCATTCTACCCAGTAAGCAGGTAATCATTTTGCTGACTTGGGAAGGATGACAGGCTGAGTCAACCTGTTTTGTAATGGCACTGACAGAGGCCCAAATCAGGACCCTGGGATATTAAGCCAGGCACTAAATGATAAAGCCAACAGCAGGCTGATGACACAAGCACACTGCACAATAACTTCTGACACTCGAGATGCCATTATATCCCACTTCTGACACCATTATAATCCCATTTCTGACACAATTATATCCCACTTCTGACACCATTATATCCCACTTCTGACACCATTATATCCCACGTTTGACACCATTATATCCCACTTCTGACACCATTATATCTCACTTTTGACACCATTATATCCCACTTCTGACACCATTATATCCCACTTCTGACACCATTATATCCCACTTCTGACACCATTATATCCCACTTCTGACACCATTATGTCCCACTTCTGACACCATTATATCCCACTTCTGCCACCATTATATCCCACTTCTGACACCATTATGTCCCACTTCTGACACCATTATATCTCACTTCTGACACCATTATATCCCACTTCTGACACCATTATATCCCACTTCTGACGCCATTATATCCCACTTCTGACACAATTATATCTGACTTCTGACACCATTACATCCCATTTCTGACACAATTATATCCCACTTCTGACACCATTATATCCCACTTCTGACACCATTATATCCCACTTCTGACACCATTATATCCCACTTCTGACACCATTATATCCCACGTTTGACACCATTATATCCCACTTCTGACACCATTATATCTCACTTTTGACACCATTATATCCCACTTCTGACACCATTATATCCCACTTCTGACACCATTATGTCCCACTTCTGACACCATTATATCCCACTTCTGACACCATTATATCTCACTTTTGACACCATTATATCCCACTTCTGACACCATTATATCCCACTTCTGACACCATTATATCCCACTTCTGACACCATTATGTCCCACTTCTGACACCATTATATCCCACTTCTGACACCATTATATCTCACTTTTGACACCATTATATCCCACTTCTGACACCATTATATCCCACTTCTGACACCATTATATCCCACTTCTGACACCATTATGTCCCACTTCTGACACCATTATATCCCACTTCTGACACCATTATATCCCACTTCTGACACCATTATATCCCACTTCTGACACCATTATATCCCACGTTTGACACCATTATATCTCACTTCTGACACCATTATATCTCACTTTTGACACCATTATATCCCACTTCTGACACCATTATATCCCACGTTTGACACCATTATATCCCACTTCTGACACCATTATATCTCACTTTTGACACCATTATATCCCACTTCTGACACCATTATATCCCACTTCTGACACCTTTATGTCCCACTTCTGACACCATTATATCCCACTTCTGACACCATTATATCCCACTTCTGACACCATTATATCCCACTTCTGATACCACCATTATATCCCACGTTTGACACCATTATATCCCACTTCTGACACCATTATATCTCACTTTTGACACCATTATATCCCACTTCTGACACCATTATATCCCACTTCTGACACCATTATATCCCACTTCTGACACCATTATATCCCACTTCTGAAACCATTATATCCCACTTCTGACACCATTATATCCCACTTCTGACACCATTATATCCCACGTTTGACACCATTATATCCCACTTCTGACACCATTATATCCCACTTCTGACACCATTATATCCCACTTCTGACACCATTATATCCCACTTCTGACACCATTATATCCCACTTCTGACACCATTATATCCCACTTCTGACACCATTATATCCCACGTTTGACACCATTATATCCCACTTCTGACACCATTATATCCCACTTCTGACACCATTATATCCCACTTCTGACACCATTATATCCCACTTCTGACACCATTATATCCCACTTCTGACACCATTATATCCCACGTTTGACACCATTATATCCCACGTTTGACACCATTATATCCCACTTCTGACACCATTATATCCCACTTCTGACACCATTATATCCCACTTCTGACACCATTATATCCCACTTCTGACACCATTATATCCCACGTTTGACACCATTATATCCCACTTCTGACACCATTATATCCCACTTTTGACACCATTATATCCCACTTCTGACACAATTATATCTGACTTCTTACACCATTATATCCCACTTCTGACACAATTATATCTGATTTCTGACACCATTATATCCCACTTTTGACACCATTATATCCCACTTCTGACACCATTATATCCCACTTTTGACACCATTATATCCCACTTCTGACACAATTATATCTGACTTCTTACACCATTAAATCCCACTTCTGACACAATTATATCTGACTTCTTACACCATTAAATCCCACTTCTGACACAAATATATCTGATTTCTGACACCATTATATCCCACTTCTGACACAATTATATCTGATTTCTGACACCATTATATCCCACTTTTGACACCATTATATCCCACTTCTGACACCATTATATCCCACTTTTGACACCATTATATCCCACTTCTGACACAATTATATCTGACTTCTTACACCATTAAATCCCACTTCTGACACAATTATATCTGACTTCTTACACCATTAAATCCCACTTCTGACACAATTATATCTGATTTCTGACACCATTATATCCCACTTTTGACACCATTATATCCCACTTCTGACACCATTATATCCCACTTTTGATACCATTATATCCCACTTTTGACACCATTATATCTGACTTGTGACACCATTATATCTGACATCTGACACCATTATATCCCACTTCTGACACCATTATATCCCACTTTTAACACAATTATATCTGTCTTCTGACACCATTATATCCCACTTTTGACACCATTATATCCCACTTTTGATACCATTATAGCTGACTTGTGACACCATTATATTTGAATTCTGACACCATTATATCCCACTTCTGACAACATTATATCCCACTTTTGACACAATTATATCTGACTTCTGACACCATTATATCTGATTTCTGACACCATTATATCCCACTTCTGACACCATTATATCCCACTTTTGACACCATTATATCCCACTTCTGACACCATTATATCCCACTTCTAACACCATTATATCCCACTTTTGATACAATTATATCTGACTTCTGACACCATTATATCCCACTTTTGACACAATTATATCTGACTTCTGACACCATTATATCCCACTTTTGACACAATTATATCTGACTTCTGACACCATTATATCCCACTTTTGACACAATTATATCTGACTTCTGACACCATTATATCCCACTTCTGACACCATTATATCCCACTTTTGACACAATAACATCTGACTTCTGACACCATTATATCCCACTTCTGACACCATTATATCTGATTTCTGACACCATTATATCCCACTTCTGACACCATTATATACCACTTCTGACACCATTATATCCCACTTCTGACACCATTATATCCCACTTCTGACACCATTATATCTGACTTCTGACACCATTAAATCCGACTTCTGACACCATTATATATCCCACTTCTGACACCATTATATCTGACTTCTGTCACCATTATATCCCACTTCTGACACCATTATATCCCACTTCTGACACCATTATATATCCCACTTCTGACACCATTATATCTGACTTCTGTCACCATTATATCCCACTTCTGACACCATTATATCCCACTTCTGACACCATTATATCCCACTTCTGACACCATTAAATCCGACTTCTGACACCATTATATCCCACTTCTGACACCATTATATCCCACTTCTGACACCATTATATCCCACTTTTGACACAATTATATCTGACTTCTGACACCATTATATCCCACTTCTGACACCATTATATCCCACTTCTGACACCATTAAATCCGACTTCTGACACCATTATATATCCCACTTCTGACACCATTATATCTGACTTCTGTCACCATTATATCCCACTTCTGACACCATTAAATCCGACTTCTGACACCATTATATATCCCACTTCTGACACCATTATATCTGACTTCTGTCACCATTATATCCCACTTCTGACACCATTATAACCCACTTTTGACACAATTATATCTGACTTCTGACACCATTATATCCCACTTCTGACACCATTATATCCCATTTCTGACACCATTATATCCCACTTCTGACACCATTATATCCCACTTCTGACACCATTATATCCCACTTCTGACACCATTATATCCCACTTCTGACATAATTATATCTGACTTCTGACCCCATGAAATCCCACTTCTGACAACATTATATCTGACTTCTGACACCATTATATCCCACTTCTGATACCATTATATCCCACTTCTGACACCATTATATCCCACTTTTGACACCATTATATCCCACTTCTGACACAATTATATCTGACTTCTGACCCCATTATATCCCACTTCTGACAGCATTATATCCCACTTCTGACACCATTAGATATCCCACTTTTGACACCATTTTGTCCCACTTCTGACACCATTATATCACACTTCTGACACAATTATATGTGACTTCTGACACCATTATATCCCATTTCTGACACCATTATATCCCACTTCTGACACCATTATATCCCACTTTTGACACCATTTTGTCCCACTTCTGACACCATTATATCCCACTTCTGACACCATTATATCCAACTTCTGACACCATTATATCCCACTTTTGACACAATTATATCTGACTTCTGACACCATTATATCTGATTTCTGACACCATTATATCCCACTTCTGACACCAATATATCCCACTTCTAACACCGTTATATCCCACTTCTGATACCATTATGTCCTACTTCTGACACCATTATATCCCACTTCTGACACCATTATATCCAACTTCTGACACCATTATATCCCACTTCTGACACCATTATATCCCACTTTTGACACAATTATATCTGACTTCTGACACCATTATATCTGATTTCTGACACCATTATATCCCACTTCTGACACCAATATATCCCACTTCTAACACCATTATATCCCACTTCTGATACCATTATATCCTACCTCTGACACCATTATATCCCACTTCTAACACCATTATATCCCACTTCTGACACCATTATATCCCACTTCTGACACCATTATATCCCACTTCTGGCACCATTATATGCCACTTCTGACACCATTATATCCCACTTCTGGCACCATTATTCTGGCTTCTGGCACGAGCCTCGTGCTCGTCCCTTCGCTCCTTCTGGCATGGCTCTGCGGTACTCCGCCGCAAGGCTTCTCCTGCTTAAAACCCGCTCTACCCCATCATGCATCTCTGCAATCAAATCGAATGGACTCCTGCGTCGACCCAGGTACATTCACCGTGGCTCCGGTCATAAGTTTGTTTATTTACAATCAGGTCACTCCATCCCCATCCTCTGGTCGGCTCAGCGCACTCCCACTCATCGTCCCAACACACCTGGTCACAACAACGCACAAAATCGCACCTCCTGTCTGCGAACCCTGGCCAAATCACCTGGATTCATACCCGCCGTACAAAACAACATCAAGCTCACCCTGTTCAATACCCGGTCCCTCAACAACAAATGCCTCATCCTGAACGACTACATCCTGGAAAATAAACTGGACTTTCTCTGTCTCACTCAGACCTGGCAACAACCACTGGACTACTACACGCTCAACCTCACCACACCCAATGGATATTCTTACATCAATAAACCACGCTCGGAGGGCCGAGGTGGTGGGATTGCCGTTATTCACCGACAAGACATCAAGACCAACCTCATCTCCATCTCATCTGCTCCATCATTTGAACACCTGGCTTTTAAACTCTCTGGTCACACACAGTCAGTCATGGCTGTTGTCTACCGCCCTCCCAAACCACACCCATCATTCCTGTCTGACTTCTCCTACTTTCTGACCCAGCTATGTTCCCTCTCCCCCTCAATCCTCCTCCTTGGTGATTTCAATATCCACATGGACTCCACTGACTCCACGCTAACCACTGACTTCACTGATTTACTCATCTGCTTTAACCTCACTCAACATGTCAACTTTCCTACCCATAACCGTGGTCACATTTTGGACCTTGTCTGCTCTACTGGACTAATTTTGCACCATCTCTCTGGCTCCGACCTCACTCTCTCTGACCACCTAGCCATCACTCTGACCATCAACATCCCCACCCCAGCACCAAGGCATTATCGCACTATCAACTTCCGTAAGCTAAACGCTCTTTCACCTGCCTCATTCTCATCGACCCCCTCTGAAAAAATGTCCACTTCTCCCTTCGTTGACCTCCACACCCCTTCTGACCTCAGTGACTACTACAACCACACTCTCTCCTCCTGCCTTGACCAACTTGCGCCTATAAAAACCAAAACAGTTTCTTTCACCCATTCTGCTCCCTGGTTTACCCCTAAACTCCGCCTGATGAAAACTCGTGCTCGCCAACTTGAAAGACTCCGCAATAAAACAGGTCTCACAGTTCACTCCCAGGCCTACAAGGACCACATACAACACTATAAAGATGCCCTCTCCCGCGCCCGCTCCGCCTACTACTCTCAAATTATCCACTCTGGCTCCGGAAACCCAAAAGCACTCTTCTCTACAATAAACAAACTCCTCAGCCCCCTGAACACCACCACCCAGTCATTCACAATAGACAACTGCATCTCCTTCCTTTCATTCTTCCAACGCAAAATTGAAAACATCTACAACAGCTTGACCACCGCCGCACCCGCTCCCCCTCAAACCACCTGCCCCCCTTATCCTGCCATCCCCTGTCTCAATTCTCCCCAGTCTCCCCTACTGACCTCTCTGAACTCCTCATCGGAATGAAAACTGCCACCTGCACTCTTGACCCCATCCCCTCCAGCTTTGTCAAGGCCTCTCTTCCTGCTCTCTCTCCACTTATCATTGCAACAATAAACTCCTCCCTGTCTACAGGCATCGTCCCACCATCCCTCAAAATTGCTGCTGTTACCCCCATTCTGAAAAAACCTGGACTAAACCCTGACACCCTAAATAACTTCAGACCCATCTCCAACCTACCCTTTCTGTCAAAGGTTTTGGAACGTGCTGTAGCCACTCAACTCAAACATCACCTCTCTGCCAATAACCTGTATGAAACATTCCAATCCGGATTCCGCTCCAACCACAGTACTGAAACTGCTCTCCTCAAAATCACCAACGACCTTCTCCTCTCCTCTGACGCTGGCAACCTCAACATTCTCATCCTCCTCGACCTCAGCGCCGCCTTTGACACCATCGATCACACCATCCTCCTCACCCGACTTGAAACCACCTTTAACGTTACCGGCACTGCCCTCTCTTGGATTAAATCATACCTCTCTGACAGACGTCAGTTCATCTCCATCAATAACTGCAAATCCCCCACTGCTCCCCTCCCCCAAGGTGTCCCCCAAGGTTCAGTTCTTGGCCCCCTCCTCTTCATCCTTTACCTGTCCCCCCTCGGTCACTTAATCCACCGTCATGGTCTCCAATTCCACTGCTTCGCCGATGACATCCAGCTTTTCATCTCCACCAAGTCCATCTCCACCGCCACCCACTCTATCCTGACAAACTGCATCACTGAAATAAAATCCTGGCTTCAAATCAACTTCCTCAAACTTAACTGTGATAAATCTGAAATAATCATCATTGGCCCAAAAACGCTCACCAAGTCCACCCATAACTTTGCCCTCAACATCGACGGTTTCCCAGTATCCACCTCCCCTCACATCCGGAATCTTGGCATCATCTTTGACCAAACCCTCTCCTTCGACAAATACACTAAACAGATCACAAAGACAGCCTTCTTTCACCTGAAAAACATCGCACGTCTCCTTCCATCCCTCTCCTCCGTGGCTGCAGAAACCCTCATCCACGCCTTCATCACTTCCCGTCTGGACTACTGCAATAGCCTCCTTTATGGTTCACCCTCAACAATCACCAATAAACTCCAATACATTCAGAACTCCGCTGCCCGTCTACTCACCCATTCCCGGACCCGTGACCACATCACCCCCGTCCTTTACAAGCTTCACTGGCTCCCCATCTCCCAGAGAATCCAGTACAAAATCCTCCTCTTGACCTACAAAGCCCTCCATAACCTGGCCCCATCCTACCTGGCTGACCTCCTCTCCAGACACACTCCCACCCGCAACCTCCGCTCTGCTGGTACCAACCTCCTGACCCCCCCCCCCATCCGGACCAAATTTAGATCCTGGGGGGACAGGGCCTTCTCCATCGCTGCTCCCACCCTCTGGAACTCGCTACCTCACACCATCAGAGACTCCTCCTCACTCCCCACATTCAAAACATCACTCAATACCCACCTGTTCAACACTGCATTCAACATTTAACCCACAGCATCTAACCCCTGACTATCTCCTATCCTTCTCCCTCCTTTGTGCTTTGAATATTTCCCTACTGATTCTTCTTTTTTTGCAATTGTCTTTATGTTTTGCTATGCATTATGTTTTGCACTCTGTCAAAGCGTCTTTGGGCTTCCTGAAAAGCGCTATATAAAATAAATGCATTATTATTATTATTATTATTATTATTATTATATCCCACTTCTGACACCATTATATCCCACTTCTGGCACCATTATATGCCACTTTTGACACCATTATATCCCACTTCTGACACCATTATATCCCACTTCTGGCACCATTATATGCCACTTCTGACACCATTATATCCCACTTCTGATACCATTATATCCCACTTCTGACACCATTATATCCCACTTTTGACACCATTATATCCCACTTCTGACACCATTATATCCCACTTCTGATACCATTATTTCCCACTTCTGACACCATTATATCCCACTTCTGACACCATTATATCCCACTTCTGACACCATTATATCCCACTTCTGGCACCATTATATGCCACTTCTGACACCATTATATCCCACTTCTGGCACCATTATATGCCACTTCTGACACCATTATATCCCACTTCTGATACCATTATATCCCACTTCTGACACCATTATGTCCCACTTCTGACACCATTATATCCCACTTCTGACACCATTATATCCCACTTCTGACACCATTATATCCCACTTCTGACACCATTATATCCCACTTCTGACACCATTATATCCCACTTCTGACACCATTATATCCCACTTCTGACACCATTATATCCCACTTCTGACACCATTATATCCCACTTCTGACACCATGATATCCCACTTCTGACACCATTATATCCCACTTCTGACACCATTATATCCCACTTCTGACACCATTATATCCCACTTCTGACACCATTATATCCCACTTCTGACACCATTATATCCCACTTCTGACACCATTATATCCCACTTCTGACACCATTATATCCCACTTCTGACACCATTATATCCCACTTCTGACACCATTATATCCCACGTTTGACACCATTATATCCCACTTCTGACACCATTATATCCCACTTCTGACACCATTATATCCCACTTCTGACACCATTATATCCCACTTCTGACACCATTATATCCCACTTCTGACACCATTATATCCCACGTTTGACACCATTATATCCCACGTTTGACACCATTATATCCCACTTCTGACACCATTATATCCCACTTCTGACACCATTATATCCCACTTCTGACACCATTATATCCCACTTCTGACACCATTATATCCCACGTTTGACACCATTATATCCCACTTCTGACACCATTATATCCCACTTTTGACACCATTATATCCCACTTCTGACACAATTATATCTGACTTCTTACACCATTATATCCCACTTCTGACACAATTATATCTGATTTCTGACACCATTATATCCCACTTTTGACACCATTATATCCCACTTCTGACACCATTATATCCCACTTTTGACACAATTATATCCCACTTCTGACACAATTATATCTGACTTCTTACACCATTAAATCCCACTTCTGACACAATTATATCTGACTTCTTACACCATTAAATCCCACTTCTGACACAAATATATCTGATTTCTGACACCATTATATCCCACTTCTGACACAATTATATCTGATTTCTGACACCATTATATCCCACTTTTGACACCATTATATCCCACTTCTGACACCATTATATCCCACTTTTGACACCATTATATCCCACTTCTGACACAATTATATCTGACTTCTTACACCATTAAATCCCACTTCTGACACAATTATATCTGACTTCTTACACCATTAAATCCCACTTCTGACACAATTATATCTGATTTCTGACACCATTATATCCCACTTTTGACACCATTATATCCCACTTCTGACACCATTATATCCCACTTTTGATACCATTATATCCCACTTTTGACACCATTATATCTGACTTGTGACACCATTATATCTGACATCTGACACCATTATATCCCACTTTTGACACCATTATATCCCACTTCTGACACCATTATATCCCACTTTTGACACCATTAAATCCCACTTCTGACACAATTATATCTGATTTCTGACACCATTATATCCCACTTTTGACACCATTATATCCCACCTCTGACACCATTATATCCCACTTTTGACACCATTATATCCCACTTCTGACACAATTATATCTGACTTCTTACACCATTAAATCCCACTTCTGACACAATTATATCTGATTTCTGACACCATTATATCCCACTTTTGACACCATTATATCCCACTTCTGACACCATTATATCCCACTTCTGACACCATTATATCCCACTTTTAACACAATTATATCTGTCTTCTGACACCATTATATCCCACTTTTGACACCATTATATCCCACTTTTGATACCATTATAGCTGACTTGTGACACCATTATATTTGAATTCTGACACCATTATATCCCACTTCTGACAACATTATATCCCACTTTTGACACAATTATATCTGACTTCTGACACCATTATATCTGATTTCTGACACCATTATATCCCACTTCTGACACCATTATATCCCACTTTTGACACCATTATATCCCACTTCTGACACCATTATATCCCACTTCTAACACCATTATATCCCACTTTTGATACAATTATATCTGACTTCTGACACCATTATATCCCACTTTTGACACAATTATATCTGACTTCTGACACCATTATATCCCACTTTTGACACAATTATATCTGACTTCTGACACCATTATATCCCACTTTTGACACAATTATATCTGACTTCTGACACCATTATATCCCACTTCTGACACCATTATATCCCACTTTTGACACAATAACATCTGACTTCTGACACCATTATATCCCACTTCTGACACCATTATATCTGATTTCTGACACCATTATATCCCACTTCTGACACCATTATATACCACTTCTGACACCATTATATCCCACTTCTGACACCATTATATCCCACTTCTGACACCATTATATCTGACTTCTGACACCATTAAATCCGACTTCTGACACCATTATATATCCCACTTCTGACACCATTATATCTGACTTCTGTCACCATTATATCCCACTTCTGACACCATTATATCCCACTTCTGACACCATTATATATCCCACTTCTGACACCATTATATCTGACTTCTGTCACCATTATATCCCACTTCTGACACCATTATATCCCACTTCTGACACCATTATATCCCACTTCTGACACCATTAAATCCGACTTCTGACACCATTATATCCCACTTCTGACACCATTATATCCCACTTCTGACACCATTATATCCCACTTTTGACACAATTATATCTGACTTCTGACACCATTATATCCCACTTCTGACACCATTATATCCCACTTCTGACACCATTAAATCCGACTTCTGACACCATTATATATCCCACTTCTGACACCATTATATCTGACTTCTGTCACCATTATATCCCACTTCTGACACCATTAAATCCGACTTCTGACACCATTATATATCCCACTTCTGACACCATTATATCTGACTTCTGTCACCATTATATCCCACTTCTGACACCATTATAACCCACTTTTGACACAATTATATCTGACTTCTGACACCATTATATCCCACTTCTGACACCATTATATCCCATTTCTGACACCATTATATCCCACTTCTGACACCATTATATCCCACTTCTGACACCATTATATCCCACTTCTGACACCATTATATCCCACTTCTGACATAATTATATCTGACTTCTGACCCCATGAAATCCCACTTCTGACAACATTATATCTGACTTCTGACACCATTATATCCCACTTCTGATACCATTATATCCCACTTCTGACACCATTATATCCCACTTTTGACACCATTATATCCCACTTCTGACACAATTATATCTGACTTCTGACCCCATTATATCCCACTTCTGACAGCATTATATCCCACTTCTGACACCATTAGATATCCCACTTTTGACACCATTTTGTCCCACTTCTGACACCATTATATCACACTTCTGACACAATTATATGTGACTTCTGACACCATTATATCCCATTTCTGACACCATTATATCCCACTTCTGACACCATTATATCCCACTTTTGACACCATTTTGTCCCACTTCTGACACCATTATATCCCACTTCTGACACCATTATATCCAACTTCTGACACCATTATATCCCACTTTTGACACAATTATATCTGACTTCTGACACCATTATATCTGATTTCTGACACCATTATATCCCACTTCTGACACCAATATATCCCACTTCTAACACCGTTATATCCCACTTCTGATACCATTATGTCCTACTTCTGACACCATTATATCCCACTTCTGACACCATTATATCCAACTTCTGACACCATTATATCCCACTTCTGACACCATTATATCCCACTTTTGACACAATTATATCTGACTTCTGACACCATTATATCTGATTTCTGACACCATTATATCCCACTTCTGACACCAATATATCCCACTTCTAACACCATTATATCCCACTTCTGATACCATTATATCCTACCTCTGACACCATTATATCCCACTTCTAACACCATTATATCCCACTTCTGACACCATTATATCCCACTTCTGACACCATTATATCCCACTTCTGGCACCATTATATGCCACTTCTGACACCATTATATCCCACTTCTGGCACCATTATTCTGGCTTCTGGCACGAGCCTCGTGCTCGTCCCTTCGCTCCTTCTGGCATGGCTCTGCGGTACTCCGCCGCAAGGCTTCTCCTGCTTAAAACCCGCTCTACCCCATCATGCATCTCTGCAATCAAATCGAATGGACTCCTGCGTCGACCCAGGTACATTCACCGTGGCTCCGGTCATAAGTTTGTTTATTTACAATCAGGTCACTCCATCCCCATCCTCTGGTCGGCTCAGCGCACTCCCACTCATCGTCCCAACACACCTGGTCACAACAACGCACAAAATCGCACCTCCTGTCTGCGAACCCTGGCCAAATCACCTGGATTCATACCCGCCGTACAAAACAACATCAAGCTCACCCTGTTCAATACCCGGTCCCTCAACAACAAATGCCTCATCCTGAACGACTACATCCTGGAAAATAAACTGGACTTTCTCTGTCTCACTCAGACCTGGCAACAACCACTGGACTACTACACGCTCAACCTCACCACACCCAATGGATATTCTTACATCAATAAACCACGCTCGGAGGGCCGAGGTGGTGGGATTGCCGTTATTCACCGACAAGACATCAAGACCAACCTCATCTCCATCTCATCTGCTCCATCATTTGAACACCTGGCTTTTAAACTCTCTGGTCACACACAGTCAGTCATGGCTGTTGTCTACCGCCCTCCCAAACCACACCCATCATTCCTGTCTGACTTCTCCTACTTTCTGACCCAGCTATGTTCCCTCTCCCCCTCAATCCTCCTCCTTGGTGATTTCAATATCCACATGGACTCCACTGACTCCACGCTAACCACTGACTTCACTGATTTACTCATCTGCTTTAACCTCACTCAACATGTCAACTTTCCTACCCATAACCGTGGTCACATTTTGGACCTTGTCTGCTCTACTGGACTAATTTTGCACCATCTCTCTGGCTCCGACCTCACTCTCTCTGACCACCTAGCCATCACTCTGACCATCAACATCCCCACCCCAGCACCAAGGCATTATCGCACTATCAACTTCCGTAAGCTAAACGCTCTTTCACCTGCCTCATTCTCATCGACCCCCTCTGAAAAAATGTCCACTTCTCCCTTCGTTGACCTCCACACCCCTTCTGACCTCAGTGACTACTACAACCACACTCTCTCCTCCTGCCTTGACCAACTTGCGCCTATAAAAACCAAAACAGTTTCTTTCACCCATTCTGCTCCCTGGTTTACCCCTAAACTCCGCCTGATGAAAACTCGTGCTCGCCAACTTGAAAGACTCCGCAATAAAACAGGTCTCACAGTTCACTCCCAGGCCTACAAGGACCACATACAACACTATGAAGATGCCCTCTCCCGCGCCCGCTCCGCCTACTACTCTCAAATTATCCACTCTGGCTCCGGAAACCCAAAAGCACTCTTCTCTACAATAAACAAACTCCTCAGCCCCCTGAACACCACCACCCAGTCATTCACAATAGACAACTGCATCTCCTTCCTTTCATTCTTCCAACGCAAAATTGAAAACATCTACAACAGCTTGACCACCGCCGCACCCGCTCCCCCTCAAACCACCTGCCCCCCTTATCCTGCCATCCCCTGTCTCAATTCTCCCCAGTCTCCCCTACTGACCTCTCTGAACTCCTCATCGGAATGAAAACTGCCACCTGCACTCTTGACCCCATCCCCTCCAGCTTTGTCAAGGCCTCTCTTCCTGCTCTCTCTCCACTTATCATTGCAACAATAAACTCCTCCCTGTCTACAGGCATCGTCCCACCATCCCTCAAAATTGCTGCTGTTACCCCCATTCTGAAAAAACCTGGACTAAACCCTGACACCCTAAATAACTTCAGACCCATCTCCAACCTACCCTTTCTGTCAAAGGTTTTGGAACGTGCTGTAGCCACTCAACTCAAACATCACCTCTCTGCCAATAACCTGTATGAAACATTCCAATCCGGATTCCGCTCCAACCACAGTACTGAAACTGCTCTCCTCAAAATCACCAACGACCTTCTCCTCTCCTCTGACGCTGGCAACCTCAACATTCTCATCCTCCTCGACCTCAGCGCCGCCTTTGACACCATCGATCACACCATCCTCCTCACCCGACTTGAAACCACCTTTAACGTTACCGGCACTGCCCTCTCTTGGATTAAATCATACCTCTCTGACAGACGTCAGTTCATCTCCATCAATAACTGCAAATCCCCCACTGCTCCCCTCCCCCAAGGTGTCCCCCAAGGTTCAGTTCTTGGCCCCCTCCTCTTCATCCTTTACCTGTCCCCCCTCGGTCACTTAATCCACCGTCATGGTCTCCAATTCCACTGCTTCGCCGATGACATCCAGCTTTTCATCTCCACCAAGTCCATCTCCACCGCCACCCACTCTATCCTGACAAACTGCATCACTGAAATAAAATCCTGGCTTCAAATCAACTTCCTCAAACTTAACTGTGATAAATCTGAAATAATCATCATTGGCCCAAAAACGCTCACCAAGTCCACCCATAACTTTGCCCTCAACATCGACGGTTTCCCAGTATCCACCTCCCCTCACATCCGGAATCTTGGCATCATCTTTGACCAAACCCTCTCCTTCGACAAATACACTAAACAGATCACAAAGACAGCCTTCTTTCACCTGAAAAACATCGCACGTCTCCTTCCATCCCTCTCCTCCGTGGCTGCAGAAACCCTCATCCACGCCTTCATCACTTCCCGTCTGGACTACTGCAATAGCCTCCTTTATGGTTCACCCTCAACAATCACCAATAAACTCCAATACATTCAGAACTCCGCTGCCCGTCTACTCACCCATTCCCGGACCCGTGACCACATCACCCCCGTCCTTTACAAGCTTCACTGGCTCCCCATCTCCCAGAGAATCCAGTACAAAATCCTCCTCTTGACCTACAAAGCCCTCCATAACCTGGCCCCATCCTACCTGGCTGACCTCCTCTCCAGACACACTCCCACCCACAACCTCCGCTCTGCTGGTACCAACCTCCTGACCCCCCCCCCATCCGGACCAAATTTAGATCCTGGGGGGACAGGGCCTTCTCCATCGCTGCTCCCACCCTCTGGAACTCGCTACCTCACACCATCAGAGACTCCTCCTCACTCCCCACATTCAAAACATCACTCAATACCCACCTGTTCAACACTGCATTCAACATTTAACCCACAGCATCTAACCCCTGACTATCTCCTCTCCTTCTCCCTCCTTTGTGCTTTGAATATTTCCCTATTGATTCTTCTTTTTTTGCAATTGTCTTTATGTTTTGCTATGCATTATGTTTTGCACTCTGTCAAAGCGTCTTTGGGCTTCCTGAAAAGCGCTATATAAAATAAATGCATTATTATTATTATTATTATTATTATTATTATATCCCACTTCTGACACCATTATATCCCACTTCTGGCACCATTATATGCCACTTTTGACACCATTATATCCCACTTCTGACACCATTATATCCCACTTCTGACACCATTATATGCCACTTCTGACACCATTATATCCCACTTCTGATACCATTATATCCCACTTCTGACACCATTATATCCCACTTTTGACACCATTATATCCCACTTCTGACACCATTATATCCCACTTCTGATACCATTATTTCCCACTTCTGACACCATTATATCCCACTTCTGACACCATTATATCCCACTTCTGACACCATTATATCCCACTTCTGGCACCATTATATGCCACTTCTGACACCATTATATCCCACTTCTGGCACCATTATATGCCACTTCTGACACCATTATATCCCACTTCTGATACCATTATATCCCACTTCTGACACCATTATGTCCCACTTCTGACACCATTATATCCCACTTCTGACACCATTATATCCCACTTCTGACACCATTATATCCCACTTCTGACACCATTATATCCCACTTCTGACACCATTATATCCCACTTTTGACAATTATATCCCACTTCTGGCACCATTATATCCCACTTCTGACACCATTATATCCCACTTCTGACACCATTATATCCCACTTCTGACACCATTATATCCCACTTCTGACACCATTATATCCCACTTCTGACACCATTATATCCCACTTCTGACACCATTATATCCCACTTCTGACACCATTATATCCCACTTCTGACACCATTATATCCCACTCCTGACACCATTATATCCCACTTCTGACACCATTATATCCCACTCCTGACACCATTATATTCCACTTCTGACACCATTATATCCCACTCCTGACACCATTATATCCTACTTCTGACATTATATCAGCAGGAAATTAAAGTCAAGGAGCTGGAGTTAATGAGAGAACGGGGAGAGGTACCATCCCTGCTGACTGGTTCGACACCCAGTCAGAACACCTGGGATGTTGGCAGACATGTGAGGCTGGTTCCACCCTTCAATGAAAAGGAGGTAGCCAAGTTTTTTCCACACTTTGAGAAAGTGGCTCGATAGTTAAACTGGCCTGAGGAGTACTGGTCCATACTAATGCAAAGTGTTCTGGTGGGTAAAGCTCAAGAGATTTATTCGGCTTTACCGATTGACCAATGTGCAGATTACGAGGTATTGAAGAAACACATTCTCAAAGCCTATGAATTGGTCCCGGAAGCTTACCGGCAAAAATTCCAGAATGCCAGGAGGAGGGAGAGTGAGTCCCATGTGGAATTTGCCAGAGTGAAGGAAACCATGTTTGATAGGTGGTGTGATTCAAAAGGAGTTGGGAAAGACTTTGAACTATTGCGACAATTGATCCTGGTGGAGGAATTCCAACAGTGTATCCACCAGGACATTAAAGTTCACCTGGAGGAAAGGAAAGTACGAAAGCTGTATGAGGCAGCCACCATGGCAGATGACTATGCCTTAACACACAGGATGGGGTTCCACAAACCGAACTTCTCGCCCAGACCTAGCCAGGGGAGCTATGCTACATCAGGGGTGGAGAATGAAAATCCATGGGGGTGGCCTCGGGATGAAAATGAGGTCCACTTTGACACCATGACTTCTAGAAATCAGAAGACTGCGGTTCCAAGACAGACCTATCGTCTGGGGGACTCGAGGCAGACCGCCGCCCCCATGCCTTGGCAGACCACGAGGTTCTCCTTTGGGCCTACTTTCACTTTTTGCCATAAACCTGGACACTGGGTGTCCAACTGTTATGCTCTGGGAAAGGAAAATCAGGAGCGGAGTTCGACTAGTACGACTCCAAATGCGATGGCCATTGTGAGAAATCGCCCTCAAAAGGGTTACCAACCATTTATTTACGAGAGGTTTGTGTCACTGGATGAAGCCTCGACTAACCGGAGACCGGTTAGGATATTGAGGGACACAGGAGCACATCAGTCTTTGATGCTTGAAGGCATATTGCCATGGTCTGAGGAGACGGCAACTGGTGATAGTGTTCGTTTACAGGGGATTGGTGGCTGTGTTAGTGCTCCACTTCATGTCATCCATTTGGAGTCCGATTTGGTGTCAGGACCGGTCACCGTCGGTTTACAAGCCACGCTTCCTGTAGAGGGAGTATCGGTTGATATCAGGAATGATTATGGCCGGTGGTCAAGTTTATGGTAACCCGATGGTTGTTAAAAAGCCCAGTAGGGAAAATAACACCACACCAGTTAGGGATGGCGACAAGTTTAGCAAGTTATGTAGGTGGACTGAACTTCAAAACAAAAGAAGGTGTTTTGGAGTCTGCCTTCAGCAACTATGGACAGCTTTTGGAAGTGCTGCTGATAAAAGACAGGGAGACACGAAAGTCAAGAGGGTTTGGCTTTGTCACGTTTGAAAACTCAAAGGATGCCAGAGAGGCAGAAAAGGTTCTGAATAGCAAGGAGTTGGAGGGTCGGACCATCACAGTCGGGAAGGCATTTTCTAGGGGTCAAGGGGGCTACAGAGGAGGACCACGGAGTCGTAGTGGTGGTGGCCGTAAGCGATAATATTATGGAGGCTTCCAGAGTTATGACCGCTCCTGAAGGAAGGATTAATCAGAGCAGTGGCCGAGAAGGAGACCGCCAGTCAGGTGACTACTGTGACAAGTGGTCCCACCGTAATTATTAGGAGTTTGGAAAAGTTGAAGCACTGAATGTTGCGGAGCCGCCGAGCCAAGATTCCTCCACGGACTAACCATGAATGCCACGTTCCTAAAGGCGTCCAGGTAGTGAACTTCCCTGCACGGACTAACCGTGAACTCCACGTTCCTAAAGGCGTCCATGTAGTGAACTTTCCTCCCTGGACTAACCGTGAACTCCACGTTCCTAAAGGCGTCCATGTAGTGAATACTTCCAGGCCTCACCACCTAACCACCATGGAACCTGGCTTTCAGCTCGGCCTCCCGGGGAAAGTGCTATAGATTTGCTGGCCTTTGGGTTTTTGATCACAACCCCTTAACCTTCATTCAAGAGAAACTAGAAGTAAAAATCAGAGGGGCAGGGACAATGTCGTTGTTGACGCTTGGTCCAGAGGGAATTAAATTTGGAAAGCTCTGGGGGTTGTGTAAAATTTTGTTGCTTTCTTTTTGGGGAAGGTTTGAATATTGTTGCCCAAGGGGATTGCTGATTTGGGTTGTGAATTTACTTTTGCTTGTTTAAAGAGGGCATGCAAAGAAAGTTTTCGCTGTGTTCAAACTTTCTTTCTTGAGGGGGGGAAAGTGTTATGGATTCGGCCCTAATGATTGTTGTTATGATTATTGTTGTTGGTTCGAAGTATTCTGGTGATTGTGGTTGAAGGGAAAGGGTTATTATAGTTAAAAGATTTAAAAGCGCTCCTGGTAAAATGTGGCTGGAAATCCGGATCGTGACCGGAAGAGGTGGAGCGAGGAGAAAAGGAGGCGGTAGGAGATCCTGAAGAGACGTGGTTGTTTTAGCTCCGGACCGAGTGGTCGACGTACAGTGCGAGTGAACTTTGCGTCCTTGAAGGGAAGTTCGGGCAATAAGAGATCGCCGGAGTGCGTGGAGCCTGTGTCGTCAGGTATCCTCATTGAGGTTCCGGAGGATCCTGGCCTCAAAGCCCGGGTTCGAGTGAAAGCCGTCCGCCATCTTCGCCACGCGAGCAACCTGCAGTCAACCGGGTTTGGTCGTGTCGGCTGGGCATTATTCCCCGGGGGTTTGCCGGGGACGGCTGTGCCAGAAAGGGCACTTGAGAATTATACGGAGGCTCGCGGATTGAACCGCAAACATGTACGTCAGAGCACGTCTTTGTGAGGTTCCTTTCCACCGCTGTATTGCTGGGTGCTGAACAACGTGACCTCAGGGTCGTCTCGATCGCCTACCCCTCAATTGACTTTGATCGGGCCTTGACTCCCCGACCGCGGGAGCGCACAGAGGCATTGGGACTTCGCCTTGGAGGGGTGCAGAGACATTGGGGAGGTGCCGTGAGTTTGGGGTTAAGGGGCTTGATAAGGTTACCACCGTAAGATTTGATAGTAGGGGTGATTGCCCCCATTGTTGTATGGCTCTTTTTTTGTGATTTCTAATATATTATTGTTTGTTCATAACCTGGTGTGGTTGCATTATTGATTTGACTGTTTCATTTGCTGGTTCCATTGAGGGTTTCATTATTTGCTTGATTTCAACCAAGGATAACACATCTTTCTGCCGGGGACCCTCTCGGGGTTCGGAGGTCTACCGAGACCAGAGGTAAGGGGAGGACCCCGTAACAATACATTTTGAGGTTCAACTCAGTTTCTCCGATGAAATCATTCAACACATGGATACTCACCAAGACCCAGCCAGAGGTTCTCATTATGCAACTCCAGCTTTTGTCTCCAACCTTCACCATCTCTACCTCCATTCAGCACATGGATACTCACCAAGACTCAGCCAGAGGTTCTCATACTGCAGCTCCAGCTTTTGTCTCCTGACTTCACCATATATCCACCTCCGTTCAGCACACACCAACCACACCCTCTGCACCCAATGGGTTTTTGTAGCAAAATAGTGAACACAGTCAGATCCTTTCGTGCCAATTTATCCATAGTTCCAACCTTGCCACAATTTTGTCGTGCCTTTGTGCTTGATCTTTAGCGCCCTCTATAAGCCATTACATAAACTACCCCTCGAGTCTCCTCCAAAATATCTTGTAATCTTACATTATTGGAATGTCCAGGGTAGGGCAGAGCAACCAGATCATTTCTCAATGAGCTGCAAAACGATTGCAATTGCTTCTCCAAAACATGTTAACATAACTGGCCGAACAAAAAAAAAAGTTATCACTGGCACCCTGAACAAATTCCAAATTTCTTCACTGTACTGCTGGAAAGGCAAATGCAAACCATCCAGTGTAATCCTTGCAATGAGTGCCTCAGCAGCACTGGACCTCCTCTTGGGTAGACCACCACAGACAAAAGCAAAAGATGTCTTCGATTCTGATATGACCGCTAAGATCGTATAATCAGCAGAGGATGATGTGTTGCAAACACATCATATACAAGAGGAAGCCATTTGGCCCAGCAAGGCTGTCCTGTGTCATCAGCATTGTAGGGAGAGGTGGAAACACGGTTATGGGGTGAGAAATGAACAAACACTGGACATTCACCTTTTTATGAGACCCCTCACAATCATGACCCAGGTAAGCACACCGATCCATACCTCAATCATCTAGAATCCAACACCTACAATTCCTGCCAATATCCCTGTACCCATTATCCTTCTATGTACAGTCACGTGAAAAAGTAAGTACACCCCATGTAAAGTTTTGACTTTTTCAACATATTTCAACATACAGCTATTTGATCTTCATTTCAACAATATTGATAGATAAAGGTGATATAATATAACAAATATCATGAAACATTTACATTTTGTAGTCCATTGTATAATTTAAATAAACATAAATGCAAATTTCGCATGTGGAAAAAGTAAGTACACCCCTACATTTATCACTACTTCAAATACCTAAAATTAGAATCAGGTGCACCAGCTCAGGTGCAAATGATTAGAACATCGTTGGAGAGGATCTTGGAGGAAACCTGTCTTATTTAAACCTCAGACATTGAATTTGGTTTGTTCTTTGTTGTTGAAGTGTGTGGCGTCACCATGCCTAGATCAAAAGAGCTCTCTGAGGCCTTCAGAAAGAAGGGTATAGATGCCTACGAGTCTGGGAAGGGATTTAAAAAGATCTCCAAACAATTTGAAATCAATCATTCGACTGTCCGGAAGATCATCTACAAGTGGAGAAGATTCCAAACAACTGCCAACTTGTTCAGGCCAGGCCGCCCCAGCAAGTTCAGCCCGAGAGCAGACCGCAAGATGCTGAAAGAAGTCTCTAAGAACCCCAGAATGTCATCACGGGACCTACAGGTAGCTCTTGCCACTGTTGATGTCAAAGTGCACGAGTCTACCATTAGAAAGAGGCTGCACAAATTTGATCTACATGGGAGGTGTGCCAGGAGGAAACCTTTGCTGTTCAGAAAGAACATCAGGGCAAGACTAAAGTTTGCCAATGAACACCGAGGCAAAAACCAGCACTTCTGGAACAATGTGCTCTGGACAGATGAGTCAAAGGTAGAGCTATTTGGCCACAGTACCAGAAGACATGTTTGGCACAAACCAAAGACAGCATTTGACCACAAGAACCTGATACCAACTGTAAAGCATGGTGGTGGAAATATTATAGTTTGGGGCAGCTTTGCTGCATCAGGGCCTGGGCAGCTCACCATCATAGAATCCACTATGAATTCTTCATTGTACCAGAGGGTGCTTGAGGATAATGTGAGGCCATCTGTTGGAAAGTTGAAGCTCAACCGAATGTGGACCTTGCAACATGACAATGACCCTAAACATACCAGTAAATCCACCAAGGAATGGCTGAAAAGAAAGAAATGGAGGGTTCTGGAATGGCTAAGTCAAAGCCCGGATCGAAATCCCATCGAGATGTTGTGGGGGGATTTGAAACGCGCTGTGCATGCAAGAAACCCCTCAAACATCGCATAGCTGAAAGAATTCTGCATGGAGGAGTGGGCAAAAAATTCTCCCAGTCGATGTCAGAGACTGGTAGACAGTTATAAGAAACGCCTACTTGAGGTTGTTTCTGCCAAAGGGGGAAATACCACCTATTAGAGCCAAGGGTGTACTTACTTTTTCCACATGCGAAATTTGCATTTATGTTTATTTAAATTATACAATGGACTACAAAGTGTAAATGTTTCTTGATATTTGTTATATTATATCACCTTTATCTATCAATATTGTTGAAATGAAGATCAAATAGCTGTATGTTGAAATATGTTGAAAAAGTCAAAACTTTACATGGGGTGTACTTACTTTTTCACATGACTGTACCTAGATAACTCAAATCTAAACAAAAGTACTGTTTTTGTTGCTACTACCTTTGCAGGGAGTGGGAGATCATTCCATGCATGGACTACTCTCTTTGTGAAAGACCACTGTCTTAATATTGTCCTTACTCTCCTCTCCATCACTCTCAGGCTGTTGACCCTGGTCCTGTCACTGTCCATTCTATGCAAAAACTCTTCTGTACTAATTTTGTCTATGTACCCTTCATTATCATCAACATCTTAATCAAATGCCCTCATAATCCAGTCTTTTCTAATGTACAAAGTCCTGCCAGTTTCAACTGCTCCTCATAGCTGAGTCTGGCTCGGCCCGGAATCAATCCGGTAGCCCTGCTCTGATCCCTCTCGATGACAGCTATGTCCTTCCTGAGTTGTGGTGACCAAAACTGGGCACAATATTCTAAATGAGGCCTAATTGGATGCCTATGCAATGTTAACACTACTTCTTTTGATTTATATTCTACTGTTGAAGTCGTCCTGTGAATACAGCCTGAAACCCTATTACCTTTACCTACAGCTGTCTGCTTACCCCAAGCATTGTGCTGTTTACCTGCTCGCCACAGCCCCATCCCCCATATATAATCTATACACCACATTCTTCTTCTGTGTCACATGCTCAAAGATTGCCCCTTGCCCATCCTCAGCACCTTACATCTCCTTTAGTTAAACTGCATCTGCCAATCTTTTAAAGTATCTTGACTTCCCTAAATATGATCAACCCTCACCTGCACGTTTGTGTCATCTACAAATTTGGAAAGTCGACTCTTCACCCAATTTCCAAATCGTTGATATAAATCATGAATAACAAGCATTCTGAGTATTGCGCTGCAATACATGTCCCCTACCAAAGTTCAAAGTGCCATAACTTTGTCAAAAATGATCGAATATGCAAATTTATGCACGGTTGATGCTGGTTTTCAAAATTGATCTGAGGTATGCTGAGACGCGTGTGTCACGCCTCACCTCCTTGATAAGCCCGCAAGGTCGCTCCGTGGAGCGGCCTGCACGTATTGCACTGTGTAAATTATATAAATTATTACCAACTCACGGTCTGAGGTACTAGCGATTCAAGAGATATCCATTTAAAAATATATATATTTTCGTTTAATTAACGATATCTGCCAAACCACGTGCCCTATCGCAAATTCCAAAAGGATATTTTAGTAGACTGACATGCTGAACAGATCTGTGAAGTTTCCCCTCGATTGGATCAAAAATGAGGGAGGAGGTCGGTTTTAAAGGTTCATGCTTAAAAACGTCATAACTCTGAAACCATCAGTAATTTATTATATTTTCCGGTTCACGATCAATGATCGATGTGCATATATATGTTGCTCGGCTTGGCTTCGCCCCTCCAGAAAGTGCGCGCTGTGTCGCGCTGTTGACGTTCGCGAGACGAGGCTCAGGACGCGCAGTGTGTCTTGAGGAGAACTCGAGAATAAAGAAGAGAAAGCCATTAAAAAAAAAATTTTCATTTAATTAACGATATCTGCCAAACCACGCGCCCTATCGCAAATTCCAAAAGGACATTTTAGTGCTGAACGGATCTGTGAAGTTTCCCCTCAATTGGATCAAAAATGAGGGAGGAGCTCGGTTTTAAAGGTTCATGCTTAAAACGTCATAACTCTGAAACCATGTGACGCATGACGTCACGCTCGCTGACTTTTTTGTTCGTCATGGGTATGCGATTCTGCCTGCAAAGTTTGGCCTCGATCTGTTCAGCCGTTGCAGAGAAAAAGGGGTTTTCGTGTTTTCACGAAAAACAATATGGCGACCGAACCACGTGACCTGTGCCGTCATAATTACCATTAAAATATTCTACAGACCGAGTCCATCATATGGTGAAAATTTTATCTCAATCGGTCCAATTATTGCAGAGAAATTGGTTTTTAAAGGAAATTAAAACTTGAAAGGGCATTGAGTTAAGGATCATCAGAATTATCAGAATTCCCAAAGTTCAAAGTGCCATAACTTTGTCAAAAATGATCGAAACGTCGTGAGGTTCGAACTAGACCTGTAACTTATCATGAGGAAACCATGTGCCAAGTTTGAAATCATTAGCATTAAGCGTTTAGAAAAAAAGTCCGGAAAACTGTTCTTTGCGTGATGGACTGACGGACTGATGGACTGACGGACTGACAGACTGACAGACCGACGGACTGACTGACGGAGGGACGGCGTGCAAACCTATAGTCCCCTCCGGTGTACACCGGTTGGGGACTAATAATGATCCTAGTACTGACCCCTGAGGTACCCAACTACTTCCATCCTCCCACTCACAGCCACCCTTTCCTTCCTATCACTAAGCCAGTTTGCAATCCAATTAGCTACCTGAGCAGCCACGCCACAAGCCCTCACCTTAACTAATAACCTCCTCTGTGGTACCTCATCACATGCCTTCTGAAAGTCGAAAAATGCTATGTCCACTTCCATTCCCTCATCCACCCAATCAAAAATTGATTCATACAACTCCAAAAGATTTGTTAAACATGATCTACCTTTATAAAATCCATGCTGACTACCTTTAATTAGTTTGTAATTATTAGTCCCCTCCCGGTGTCCACCGGAGGGGACTATAGGTTTGCACGCCGTCCCTCCGTCTGTCCGTCTGTCAGTCCGTCAGTCCGTCAGTCCGTCAGTCCGTCAGTCCGTCAGTCCGTCAGTCCGTCAGTCCATCACGCAAAGAACAGTTTTCCGGACTTTTTTTCTAAACGCTTAACGTTAATGATTTCAAACTTGGCACATGGTTTCCTCATGATAAGTTACAGATCAAGTTCGAACTTCAAGACGTTTAGATCATTTTTGACAAAGTTATGGCACTTTGAATTTTGGTAATTCTGATAATTCTGATGATCCTTAACTCAGTGCCATTTTAAGTTTTAATTTCCTTTAAAAACCAATTTCCCTGCAATAATAGGACCGATTGAGATCAAATTTTCACCGTAGGGGGGACGCATTCTGTAGAATATTGTAATGGTAATTATGACGAAACAGGTCATGTGGTTCGGCCGCCATATTGTTTATAGTGAAAACACGAAAACCCCTTTTTCTCTGCAACGGCTGAACAGATCGAGGCCAACCTTTGCAGGCAGAATCGCATACACATGACGAACAGAAAAGTCAGCGAGCATGACGTCATGCATCACATGGTTTCAGAGTTATGACGTTTTTAAGCATCAACCTTTAAAACCGAGCCCTCCCTCATTTTTGATCCAATAGAGGGGAAACTTCACAGATCTGTTCAGCATGTCAATCTACTAAAATGCCCTTTTGGAATTTGTGATAGGGCACGTGGTTTGGCAGATATCGTTAATTAAACGAAAATATTTTAAAAATGGACATCTCTTGTTTATTCTAGAGTTCTCCTCAAGTCGCACCGCGCACCCTGAGCCTCGTCTCGCGAACGTCCACAACGCGACACAGCGTGCGCTTTCGGGAGGGGCGGAGCCAAGCCGAGCAACATATATATACACATCGATCATTGATCGTGAACCGGTAAATATAATAAATTACTGATATTTAGCGACTCGAAAGGTTCTTTATCAACAACTTATTTTCTCGTGCTTCTGCTGACCTGTCTGCAAGGTGTATAAATCGAAGACCCGAGTGCGAATCACAGGTGAGCCCGTCCTGAGGTAATTAGCGATTGGAAACGATTCAGAACCCGTGAGTAAATAACCCTTGGTAATTTCCCCAACAGTTTTCCGGACGACAGACTGCCGGTAGGGGACATGTATTGCAGAGCAATACTCAGAATGCATGTTTAAATGGTCCCTCATCTGGTCCCTAATTAACGTCTCCAACTTCTTCCCACACCTAAATTCAAACAAACAGGTTTATTGTTCTCTAATTCTTCTCCAAATTCTTTATTAAATAACGATGTTATATTTGCTAATCTCCAATCCTCCGGTACCTGTCCTGATTCCAACGAGATGTTAAACATAACCTATAACATTATGATTATCTGCTCCGCCACCTCCCTCAATACTCTTGGATACACATTGTCATTATGCGGCCCTGGAGCATTATGATCCCTTAATTTTTCAGGCTGTTTCTTCACTTCCTCTACTCATCTTGGATCTCCTCAGTAAGCCCTTTCTCACCTCCATGACAGATACTCTCAGCTATTGGAAGTTCCCCAAATTGCTCATGTATAAATGTAGAAACAGAAAAACTAATTCATAAGCCTGCCATCTCACCCTCATCATCCACCAATTCTCTCTGTGCTATTCCTTATTAGGCCCACATTTATCTTAAGCGGAGCTGGTCAATATGCTTACGTACTGTATGTCCATTGGACAGTTCTGCAACAAATAGAGTTGTCAGTTCAATCAATAACATGATCAACTAGAACGGTACTCGGTGGAGCGCAAACCTCCGCCAAGAAGAACAGTTCATGTTTTGAATCCCACTAATCGGCCGGATCTGGATTCGGACCTGACCCAAAATCTAATCGGCTTGTTATTGTCACCTAAACAACTCATCCACCAAGATTAGTCATAACTCATCCAAACCTTTTAAAAATATAATGTTATATATATCACTTTTAGCCCGATCTCTCAATGGTGGAGAATCACTTCAAAATTAAATAATTCTCACATCGGAATCCATATTCAGATCTTCACCAAAATCTAATCGATTCGGTCTTGTCACACACCCAATCTGTCCACCAGGTTTCCTCCAAATCAGTCGATAACTTTTTGAGATATCCTGCTATGAATCAGTTTTAGCCCTTTACTCAATGGTGAAGAATCACTTTTAAAATGTTCTGATCCGGATGCGGATTCGGATCTTCACCAAAATTGAATCCATTCTTCCTTATCACATACCAAACATCTCCGCCAAATTTTGTCCAAATCCGTCCATAACTTTTTGAGATATCCTGCTATGTATCGTTTTTGGCCCCATCTCCCAATGGTGAAGAATCACTTAAGAAATTAAATAATTCTCATATCCGAATCCATATTCAGATCTTCACCAAAATCGAATCGAATCGTCTTTGTCATACACCCAACCGGTCCACCAAGTTTCGTCCAAATCCGTCCACAACTTTTTGAGATATCCTGCTATGTATAGTTTTTGGCCCCATCTCCCAATGGTGAAGAATTACTTTTAAAATTCTAGTAGCCGGATCCGAATCACCAATCAATCTAATCATTTCGTCCTTGTCACATACACTACCTCTCTGCCAAATTTCGTCCGAATCCATCTACAACTTTTTGAGATATCTTGTTCACAGACAGACGGGTGAAAACATATCCTCCATCCACTTTTGGTGGCGGAGGTAATGAGCCATTTGGGTCCTCGGCTCGGATTCAGCACAAAAACCGGATCAATCACATTTGTGACATGTGCAAATGAGGTCCTGTCATGGTACCACTTCTGTTTAAACCTGTGATCAGTAGCTCTGGACGAACCATGAGGATGGATCAGGGCTAAACGTGTCTTTAGCATTTGGTCAAACATCATTTCCGGGTGCGCGTCCAGTGCTTGTGTATGGATATGTCCTATATGTAAATAGCACACGCGACAACCTGGTCTTCAGGGAAGAGCCCCATTCACCTTTTCGAGACCACTCTTGATCACCTGAACAGCTGTCTCAGCTTGACGATTCATAGCAGGTTAAAGGGTGCACTCACTGCACTGCGACAGTTCTTGATACCATTCTGTTTCAAGAAATCCTGAAACACAGCAATTGTGAAAGATGAACCATTGTCACCAACTACACAATCAGGTAAACCACGAGTGGCAAACATGCCACGTAGACCCTCAACCGTGATTCGTCGGTACAGGATGATAAGGCTAAACATTTGATCCACTTTGAATGAGCATCGATTACAACCAAAAACATCTTCCCTAAGGATGTTCCAGCATAATCTACGTGAAGTCGAGACCATGGTCAATACAAGGCCAGGACCACGTGTGAAGAGGTGCCTCAGGTGAGTTTCGGGCGGTAGCCTGCCACACGGAACAACGACGAACGTAGCTCTCTAGATCTTCATGTATACCAACCATGGGTCCTGGCAATTGACTTCATGGTCACAATAACTGGATGCGATCCATGCAGTTCAAAACACATCTTGTTCCGACCTTTGGGAGGTACAATAACACTGTTGTCACACAGCAGGTAACCAGAATGCAAGAAGAGCTCAATATTACAAGCAAGGTATGGTATCACTTTGTCGCGGAACTTCCCCACTCTGCAACTCTGACATACCGCAACTCCGCACTCCCAACTCCACCACTCTGCAACTCCGCACTCCCAACTCCACCATTCTGCAACTCCACCATTCTGAAACTTTGTCACTCCACCACTCCGCCACTTCTCCACTACACAACTTTGCAACTACGCCACTCCATCACTCCACCACTCCTCCACTCCACAACTCCACAACTCCCCCACTCTGCCACTGCACCACTCCGCCACTCCTCCACTGCAGCACTCTGCAGCGCTTCTATGCTGCCCCTTCACAACTGCGCAACTCCTTCACTCCACAACTCCCCCACTCTGCCACTGCACCACTCCACAGCTCCTCCACTGTGCCCCTCTGCAACTCCTCCACTGCGCCACTCCACAACTCCCCCACTCTGCCACTGCACAACTCTGCCACTCCTCCACTGCACCACTCCGCAGCTCCTCCACTCTGCCCATCCACATCTGCATAACTCCTCCACTCCACAACTCCCCCACTCTGCGATTGCACCACTCCGCCACTCTTTCACTCCACAACTCTGCCACTCCACCAATGCACCACTCCTCCACTCTTCCCCTCCACAACTGCACAACTCCTCCACTCCACAACTACCCCACTCTGCCACTGCACAACCCCGCCACTGCACCACTCTGCCACTCTTCCATTCCACAACTTCACCACTGCACCACTCCTCCAATCCTCCACTCCTCCACTCTTCCCTTCTGCGACTGCACAACTCCTCCACTCCACAACTCTGCCACTCCACCACTGCACCACTCCTCAACTCCACCACTCCGCCACTCCTACAAACTTCCCCTCCACAACTGCGCAACTCCTCCACTCCACAACTCTGCCACTCCACCACTGCACCACTCGTCAACTCCTCTACTCTGCTACTCCTCCACTCTTCCCCTCCGCAACTGCGCAACTCCTCCACTCCACAACTCTGGCCCTCCACCACTGCACCACTCGTCAACTCCTCCGCTCTGCCACTCCTCCAATCCTCCCCTCTGCAACTGTGCAACTCCTCCACTCCACAACTCCCCCACTCCACCAATGCACCACTTAGCCACTCCTCCACTCTGCAACTCCACCACTCCGCAATTCCTCCACTCTGCATCTCCACCACTCCACAACTCCTCCACTCTGCAACTCCACCACTCTGCAACTCCACAACTCCTCTACTCTGCAACTCCTCCACTCCACAACTCCCCCACTTGGCCACTGCACCACCTCGCCACTACTCCACTCTGCAACTCCACCACTCCGCAACTCCTCCACTCCACCACTGCACCACTCTGCAACTCCTCCACTCATCCACTGCGCCACTCCACAAATCCGCAACTCCGCACCTTCACAACTCCGCCACTCAGCCACTGCACCACTCCACAACTCCGCCACTCCAGACCTCCGCCACTCAGCCAATGCACCACTCAGCAACTCCTCCACTCCGCCACTGCACCACTCCACAACTCCTCCACTCCACCACTGCACCACTCCTCCACTCATCCACTGCACCATTCTGCAACTCCTCCACTCATCCACTGCACCACTCTGCAACTCCTCCACTCCACCACTGCACCACTCCACAACTCATCCACTGCACCACTCCACAACTCCGCAACTCATCCACTGCACCACTCCACAACTCCGCCCCTCCACAACTCCTCCACTCATCCACTGCGCCACTCCGCAACTCCATCACTCCACCACTGCACCACTCTGCAACTCCTCCACTCATCCACTGCGCCACTCCACAACTCCGCCCCTCCACAACTCCTCGACTCATCCACTGCGCCACTCCACAACTCCGCCCCTCCACAACTCCACCACTCAGCCATTGCACCACTCAGCAACTCCTCCACTCCACCACTGCACCACTCTGCAACTCCTCCACTCATCCACTGTGCCACTCCACAACTCTGCAACTCCGCCCCTCCACAACTCCTCCACTCTGTCACTGCACCACTCCACAACTGCACCACTCCGCAACTGCACCACTCCATAACTCCCCTAGCCTGCAGCTGCGCAATGTGCCACTCCGCAGCTGCGAAACTGCACCACTCCGCAACACCCCCACTCCACCACTCTGCAACTGCACCACTCCGCAACACCCCCCACTCCACCACTGCTGTGCTCCGCCACTCCTTCGTATCTGAACCGATAGAGATGACAGTTGGTAGTACCATTATATCCCACTTCTGACACCATTATATCCCACTTCTGACACCATTATATCCCGCTTCTGATGCCATTATATCCCACTTTTGACACCATTATATCCCACTTTTGACACCATTATATCCCACTTTTGACACCATTATATCCCACTTCTGACACCATTATATCCCACTTCTGACACCATTATATCCCACTTCTGACACCATTATATCCCGCTTCTGATGCCATTATATCCCACTTTTGACACTATTATATCCCACTTTTGACACCATTATATCCCACTTCTGACACCATTATATCCCACTTCTGACACCATTATATCCCACTTCTGACACCATTATATCTCGCTTCTGATGCCATTATATCCCACTTTTGACACCATTATATCCCACTTTTGACACCATTATATCCCACTTCTGACACCATTATATCCCACTTCTGACACCATTATTTCCCACTTCTGATACCATTAGATCCCACTTCTGACACCATTATATCCCACTTCTGATACCAAGAGACTTGATACCAACTTGGTATCATCCAAGGTGTATATTTGATTCTTTCAAACATCCTGCACTATGTCGGTGCGTAAGAGCCATGTCGGAATAGTCATTTTCGGGATTTCATAGGGGTCACAGGTCCAAATCGATATGACAGCAAGCAATGTTGTGACTTGTCATGTTTGTGTGTTTTCAGTTTGAAGTATACAAACACTATTTTTGTTTTCTTCTTTCGCCTATCCGGGGGGTGGGCGCGGGTGGGGGTGGGGGGAAGGGGGTCAAAGGTCAAAATCGGTCATGATATTATGATTTCTGACCTTGCAAGCATTTGTTTTTAATGTAATATTGTATTGTACCAAAACTGACCTTACTACAGCTTCTAAGGGGCGAACACAGGTAAACATTGATCTGGTGTGTTCTTTTAATTTTGCAGGTGTCACTGGTTTGGGGGGCGTTTGGGGTTTGGGGGAGATATAGCATTTTCATTCCTTTGTGAAAATCTGTGATTCTACTTACCGGTACTACTACTAGCGTGACTCGGCATGCTCCGTGTTGTCTCAGACACGCCGTTTCAGAGAGATAGGCATATTTGATCATTTCGGTGTCTTTTGGGTCTTTGGGGTCTTTTGGGTATTTGGGGTCTTTTAGATATTTTGGGTCTCAGGGTATTTTGGGTATTTGGGGTCTTTATGGGTCTTTGGGGGAATTTTGGGTCTTCAGGGTCTTTTGGGTTTTTGTGGTCTTTTGGATCTTTAAGGGTATTGGTGTCTTTGGGGTATTTTGGGTTTTCAGGGACTTGTTGGTCTTTTAAGTCCTCTGGGTCATTTGGGTCCTTGGGGTATTCATGGTCTTTAAGGGTCTTTGGGGGTATTTTGGGTCTTCAGGGTGTTTTGGGTCTTCAAGGTATTTAAGGGTCTTTGGGGGTATTTTGGGTGTTTGGGGTCCATTGTATCTTTGGGATATTTTGGGTCTTTGGAGTCCATTTGGTCTTCAGGGTCTTTTCAGTCTTTTGGGTCTTTGGGGTCCTCAGGGTATTTTGGGTATTTTGGGTTTTCATGGTCTTTTGGCTCTTTAACAGTCTTCAGGGTGTTTTGGGTCTTTGGGGGTGTTTTGGGTGTTTGGGGTCCATTGGGTCTTCAGGGTCTTTTCGGTATTTTGGGTTTTTGGGGTATTTTGGATCTTCAGAGTCATTGGGGGTCTTCTGAGTCCTTGGGTTCTTTTGGGTCCTCTGTCATTTGGGTCCTTGGGGTTGTTTGGGTCTTTTGGATCATCGGGGTCTTTTGGGTCTTTGGGGTTCATTGGGTCTTTTCAGTATTTTGGGTCTTTGGTGTATTTTGGGTCTTCGGGGTATTTTGGGTTTTCAGAGTCCTTGTGGTCTTCTGGGTCCTTAGGGTCTTTTGGGTCCTCAGAGTCTTTTAGGTCTTTTAACCAGTTGACAGTCGTGTTCAAAGATTTCCCCTTAAACCTCCCCACTCAAATCCCTCCTAAAGCACTACTCAAAGCCTTTAAAACCTAGCCTTATGAAGGGACACCCCCCCCCACACACACACCCCCCCCACACCCCCCCCCCACACCCCCCCTCCACACACACACACACACACACACACACACACACACACACACACACACACACACACACACACACACACACACACACACACACACACACACACACAGTGTTTTAGTGTTTTATATGGTAGATGTTGTGTAGTTCCTATCTCGAACCACTCAACAAACCGTCTGAGCTTGTAGTGTACTCGTTCCAGGCTTCCATCATTATACTTACCTGAGTTACCTTACCTTAGGGCTTCGTAATTAGGTATTCCGAGAGTGAAACTTCCCGTAAACGGAAACATTTGCGAGTTCAATGCGATCTCACCGATGGTTAAATTTAGAAAGTTATTGTACCATATTACGTCATCGCTCTACCTTATCAGGTACAAGGTGCACAACTCCTGCCGTCAGGAATCTGGGCCAAACGGCACGCAGTGACGTCACGTCGTCATGGATCACCTGCGGCGTCCGCTGCCGTCACCCTCGTGTACTTACACTTATCTGTGTAAGTACACGACGCACTCCTCCTGAGACGCACTCAGCACACGAGATTACGATCACTCGCAGAATGGAATCTATTACGGATGTAGAGGCATATATATATATATATTAATGTTTTTGTTCCAAATACGTTTTCTCAAATCACAGTCATTACAAATTCCCAGTAAAGGAGCCAAATGTTGAATGAACGAAGCGGTTAAACTTTGGGGTGGGAATGCGGTGGGGAAGAGGAGGAGTTGGAGGGGAGGAGGTGAGGAGGGGCAAGGGGAAGAGGAGTTGAAGGAGGAGGAGGATGAGGAAGAGGAGGAGGTGGCAGGAGAAGTGGAAGGGGAGGAGAGGTTGGAGGAGTAGAAGGAAGAGGATGAGGACGTGGAGGTGGGAGAGGAGGAGGAGCTAGAGGAGGTGGGGGAAGAGGAGGAAGAAGTGGAGGGGGAAGAGGAAGAGAAGAAGCTGGAGGAGGTGGGGTAAGAGGGGGAAGAGAATAAGAAGGTGGAAGAGGAGAAGGTGGGGGAAGAAGGGGGAAGAGGCGGCAGGGAATAAGAAGGTGGAAGAGGATAAGGTGGGGGAAGAGGGGGGAAGAGGGGGGAAGAGGGGGCAGAGAATAAGGAGGTGGAAGAGGAGGAGCAGGAGGAGCAGAAGGAGAAGGAGGCAGGGCAGGACGGTGAGAATGAGGAGGAGGAGGAGGAGGAGGAGGAGGAGGAGTTGAGAAAAGCAAACAAAAGTTTTCAAAGTTTCTCCGCCTCCACGTGGGACGTCGCACAGAGTGAGGACCCGTCGTGATAAGTCTCTCTCGCGAAAGAAACAACTCAAAAGTACCGGCAGGTTGACATTTTGTGCAGGGTAGGTTCATTTGCGCAAACCTGTTGAGGGTTGACACTGTGCATGTTGTGCGAGTGGGTCGAACGGGTCAACACCTTATGGCGAGTGGCGGCGCCGCGGGGTTCTTGGAGGAATGGAAAGCAAAGCGGGAGAAAATGCGTGCCAAGTCGTTGTACGAGTCTGGGGTCGGCACCGGGGGCGCCCCGGGTCACCCGGCACGTAATGGCACAGACGGCAGCGTGGAGACGAGCGTGACCACCGGAGATCGCGGGTCAACGAACCGGGGCGCGACGGGCCGACAGGGTGAACGGAAAATCATGGACAAAACGACCGGTTGGGAGGACGAGACCAGAGCACAGGGACCTACATCCGGCTCTTCTCGGGATGTGGAGCCGCGGGTTTGCACGACCGGAGCCTCAACCAGTCCACAGACCTCTAGTCCGTCCCCCGTCAGTCGGGAGAGGAAGACCATGGGGGCGAGCGCTCGCAAAGCCAAGGGTAAGATGGAGAAGAGGAAGATGCGAGAGAAGCGCCGCTCCACAGGTGTCGTGAACCTCTCGGCGCAGGAGGTGCGTGTTTGTTCATAGTTATTTACGCATTCTGTCCACTGTTCCTTGTTTTCCCAATTTGTGGCAAAGCCTTTGAGCTCATGTTTTTCGCTTTTCAACATTACAGTGTTGACAGAGCACGAGCGAAAAAGGTTTCCTGTCTTTTATGGGTTTGTTCAACTTTGTATGGCCCTTACGTCACAACGCCCTCCTTGCATCATCACCTGTAAACTATTAACGTCACCCTCCCTGCTTATGATGCTAAGAGGTTCTTGCAGAACAGGTTTGTAATAAAGTGCTTATTATTCATAGCGAAATGATTAGTGAGGCCGTGGTGAAAGTAGGGGAGTAGGAACACACTCTCATGGGGGTGCTCACAGGTCATAAACGTTTCCGTGAGTCAGAACCGATCATGGACATGTCACCACTCCACTGCCGGTGGTTAGAAATCACCGCTGATCAAAGCTCAGGTTAACCCTAACCCAAACCCTAACCCTAACCCTAACACCCCTAACAACTCTACTACTGGTGGTTAGAAATCACCGCTGATCAAAGCTCAGGTTAACGTAAACCCGAACACAAACCCTAACCCTAAACTTAAACCTAACCCTAACCCTAACGCTAATCCTAACTGCACTTTTTTTTTTTTTTTTTTGTATACTGAATCGAGGCTCGTGAAAGAGCTAACATTTACTTCACAAACAAATCGACCAGACAAACAAAATATATAAAAAGAGGGAGCGGAAAACAAGATGGGGAGAGAAGGGGAAGCACACAAACACAACATTTGAGAGCAGGGAGATGTGTGGAAGGGAGAGGGCTTTGGGACGTAACCTCGACATTTTTCGCATTTTTTTTCGCAACCGCCTGTGATTTCGAATTATCATCTCCTGGCTTTCTTTCTCTAGGGCCTTGCGCACATTTTGATATCACATACGTTAATATCGGACTTATCGGTCAGGTGTCACATGACGGGTGTCACGTGTCTACAAAAACTGAAATTTTTGCACATGTTTATGCACACCAACCACATGTGAATAAGGGTTACATGCATTAGGACATTGATGGTGTAAATTATTTGGGCCTGTAATTTATTGAGTGTTTCAGCACGTTGTCTAAGACATGCTGAATAATTATCAATTTTTTGAGATAATCAGATCCGAGACATCCGAGATCAGACCGGGAAAGCTCAAAATCATCCAGTCGAGTTAGGTTAAACCCCGGGAAAGAAGAGGGAAATATGTCGATTTTCTGGAACACAATACAAAAAACCAAGGTGATGGTCAGCGGAACTTTATATGGTGTGTTATTCTTTTTGCAAAATCGCAAGTCCACGATTCTATGAAGAGCCTGGAATTCTCACATGCCCTTTGATCTAGCGAGTAGGACACCCTCGAGAAACCGAGCATTCTTACCAATTCTAAAGTCGTGTGAGGCTAAAGTGAAAAGCAGTCATGTTCTTGGCAATCTCGCGTCTCTCCGCAGCTCATGGGGTCGTGACGGTCACCTGATGTGACGTGCTTTGCATTCCTGGCAACACCGGCTGCCTTTGTCTCGCCGGGCAGGCAGGGACCTGGCACTTTTAATTATCTCACCGTAGGGATGGGGAGCGATTGACCGAGTGTTAGTCATCGTCTGGAAATTAAGAATTTCCTCTGGGTTGGTCTGTATCACCAAATGTAGAGTGCCATCTGGAACTGATGTGCTGCCGATTTGCTCGTGTTCACAGGAATTCCAAGTGTGAAGTTGAAGCAAAAGGACGCCAAAGTTTAGAAGGGAATGCGTATTAATCGGTGCAACCTGGACGGTGGGTGAGGGTATTGAGGATAGCGAAGTGTCCGCGCTGTGTGCACCATTGACGAGGACATCCAATCGAGAGGTGCAGCAACATGAAATGTGATCATTGTATTCGGTTAACCACACAGACAAATCCATTTACTTGAATCATTTGGGGGAAAATGGTCGTTCCCTAATATACTCCCACATCTGAGTCTCGGAAAATGGGCATATAAATCGTCAATGTTCTTGCCAAGGCGATTGATATTGCATCGTTCATGCTGTGAAAGACGGTAGCTGCAGCAAAGCCAAAAATCCCTCATCTACATATAATCAAAAAGACAGTTCTCCAATGTGAGTGTCCAATCTATGTCACCACCGACGGTGACCTCCACTGTGATACCTACTAAGCACTGCAGCATTGCTCATTTTGGCACAGAATGCGGTCTACAGCACAGCTGTGATCATTTCGCTATCATTTATAGATTGTAACATTACAATTCACCATAATATATATATATATATATATATATATATATATATATATATATATATATATATATATATATATATATATATATATATATATATATAATGGTGAAATGTAACGTTATTACCATTATATGGTGCATAATAAAAAAAAAAGAAAAAAAAAAAAAGATATATTATATATATATATATATATATATATATATATATATATATATATATATATACATATATATATATATATATATATATATATATATATATATATATAACGGTGCAGCATGCACTGAGTGCATGCTCAGTAGCATTAGCAGCAGGAAAATACAGGTGGAGGCATGATCAGGTGCTGGCGGTGGTAGTGCAGATGGTGCAACAAGAGGTGCAACAAGAGGTGGGGAGAGAGAGAGAGAGAGAGAGAGAGAGAGAGAGAGAGAGAGAGAGAGAGAGAGAGAGAGAGAGAGAGAGAGAGAGAGAGAGAGAGAGAAAGAGAGAGAGAAAGAGAAAGAGAAAGAAAGAAAGAAAGAGAAGGAAAATGAGAAGGAGACGGAGACCGATGGGGGAGAGGTGTCGTTTGTCAAAGAGGGCCATGTGGTAAGAGGTGGAAAGATGAGGAGTTGGAAAGCAAGTGGGCTGTCAGATGCTTGTGATTGGCAGGTGGTGGCAGACCTAAAGCCACAATTGATATTCCCAGAGGAGATCTGTGTGACAAGGTTGCGGCCTGACATTGTCATCTGGTCAGGTGCAATGAGACAGGTCATCCTAGGGGAATTGTCTGTACCTTGGGAAGAGAACATGGAGGAGGTGCACGAGAGGAAGAGAGGAGAGTACAGTGAGCTGGAGGCAGAGTGCCGGAGAAGGGTTGGCGAGTTTCTTGTCAGACATTTGAGGTGGGCTGTAGAGGGTATATTGGCAATTCCTTTTCTGCATTTCTTGCTCGGCTTGGAGTGTGTGGGACAGAAAGAAGGAGGATGTGTGACAGAGTGGCCCAGGTGACTTGTGACCGGGTGTGTTTTGAAATTATATATATATGTATATATATACACAGTCGTGGTCAAAAATATTGGCACCCTTGCACTTTTTTCAAATAATGCACCATTTCTTCCAGACAATTGTTGAAATAAAAAATATATTTTGTTATCCACATATGAATATATTTGGTTTTCAGTGGAACAAAACAAAAAAGCTGAAAAATTACTAAATCTTAGCTTATTCCACACAGAAATCCTAAAATGGCCTGGACAATATTATTGACTCCTTTTAGAAGTTGTTAGAAATAATTAGATTTCAAGTATGTGATTCACCTTTACTTTGGAATTAAACTCACCTATGGTGAGTTGCAGGTGCCTGCAATATAAAAATCATTCATTCAACCAGTTTGAATGGAGAAAAGGAGTCATTCTGCTGTTTTGTGTCACTGTGTGTATGGCAATGAGCATGGAGAAAAGAAAGAAAACCAAATAATTGTCTGAGGAGGTCAGACACAAGATTGGAGCCAAGCATGGACAATCTCAAGGCTACAAATCCATCTCGAGAGACCTTGATGTTCCTGTGTTCATCGTACGCAATGGTATCATGAAGTATACGGCCCGTGGCACTGTTGCCAACCTCCCTGGAGGTGGCCGCAAGAGAAAACTTGATCGAAGATTGCAGCGAAGGATTGTTTGAATGGTGGCGAAAGCACCTTGATCAATTGCCAAACAGATTCAAGCTGACCTTCAGACACAAGGTATGACAGTTTCAACTCGCACCATCCGTCGCCAACTAAATTAAAGGGGGGTTCTATGGTAGGAGACCCTGGAGGACCTCACTGCTGAGAGAGAGACATCAGAAAACCCGATTGGAGTTTGCGAAAACACACCTGTACAAGCCAAAATCCTTCTGGGAGAATGTCATGTGGACAGATGAGACCAAATTAGAGCTTTTTGGTAAAGCACATCATCTCTATGTTTACAGAAAACAAATTTAAGCCATCAAAAAAAAGAACACCTTCCCTACAGTCAAACATGGAGGAGGTTCAGTGATGTTTTGGGGTTGCTGTGCTGTCTCTAACACTGGGTGCCTTGTATGTGTACATGGCATCATGAAATCAGGAGATTACCAAGGCATTTTGGAACACAATGTTCAACCCAGTGTCGGAAAGCTGGGTCTCCGTCGAAGGTCATGGGTCTTGCAGCAGGACAATGACCCCAAACACACTTCAAAAAGCACCCAGGAATGGTTCAAAACAAATTCAACATTGATACTTTGACAATTTGAGTTATTTGAAAAAAGTGCAAAGGTGCCAATATTTTTGGCCACGACTGTATGTGAATTACAATGTTGCACACCCCCTTCAGCCGCCGAAGCAGATTCATTGCTTATTGGTGAATCATCAACGACAGCATAGACAGAAATGTTTACCATTGAAGCTCCCAAGCATGTACCACGTGCAATGTCAACATCAGTCAGCCTAGAGATGAAAAACAAGACCCATCCACGTCTCTCACCCGTACTTGGAGAGAATAACCAATCAGCTCTCACTCAATTAATTATAATACCTCAGATAGCTGGGATTACCTCAGATAGCTGGGATCCTCAGATAGATTAACTCCTTCTGTGCTCCTCTAGCTTAAGAGAGCTGCATTATAGCTGAAGAAACAATGAAAAGCTACACAAGGTAAGGCCTTTATTGTTTCAAACTCTACCCGAGTTTCCTGGATCCATGCTCTATAATTTTAAAATGCTGAGCCTTATATCAAGGAAGCAGCACATACCATTTCTTAAGTTTTTTTGTGTGACTTTGACGAGGTTCGAACCACTGACCTCCCAGACTCAGAGCAGACCAGACAATTACGTCGATCAGATCAGAGCAGACGAGACAATTACGTAGATCAGATCAGACCAGAAAATTACGTAGATCAGAGCAGACCAGACCAGACAATTATGTAGATCAGATCAGAGCAGACCAGACAATTACGTAGATCAGATAAGAGCAGAATACACAATTACCCAGATCAGATCAGAGCAGACCAGACAATTACATCGATCAGATTAGAGCAGACCAGACATTTATGTAGATCAGATCAGAGCAGACCAGACAATTACGTAGATCAGATCAGAGCAGACCAGACAATTACGTAGATCAGATCAGAGCAGACAATTACATAGATCAAATCAGAGCAGACCAGACAATTACGTAGATAAGATCAGAGCAGACCAGACAATTACGTAGATCAGATCGGAGCAGACAAGACAATTACGTAGATCAGATCGGAGCAGACAAGACAATTATGTAGATAAGATCAGAGCAGACCAGACAATTACGTAGATCAGATCGGAGCAGACAAGACAATTATGTAGATCAGATCTGAGCAGACCAGACAATTACGTAGATCAGATCATAGCAGACCAGACAATTACGTAGATCAGATCAGAGCAGACCAGACAATTAAGTAGATCAAATCAGAGCACACCAGACAATTACGTAGATCAGATCAGAGCAGACCAGACAATTACGTAGATCAGATCAGAGCAGACCAGACAATTACGTAGATCAGATCAGAGCAGACCAGACAATTACGTAGATCAGATCAGAGCAGACCAGATAATTACGTAGATCAGATCAGAGCAGACCAGACAATTATGTAGATCAGATCAGAGCAGACCATTATGTCACCTCACCTTTAGGTAGGTACTCTCTAACAAAAGCTGGCAATCTTGTATGAATCACGTAACCGATGAGGGTTCGTGTTAAGCTTTGTCTAGACTATTCATGACTGGAAAATGGATAATGACAATGATAACTGATAGAAACATAGTGTGGACATAAACTCTGCCAGTTAATTTTTTTCTGTATGCTAGTTGTTTCTAAGATAGTTTGGGTTAAATTTCTCTTCTGTCACATCCTTCGGTTTCGAGCGGAGTAGAGAATCTGCCAAAAACGCAAATGTTAATTCGAGCCGTGGCGCAGGTGGAATTGAATCTCTCAAACGTGCATCACATTTCTGGAGGCAAGGCTTCACTTTTTCTTAAAGGAAATCAAACATTTCAGGAGACATTCACATGTTGTTTATATTAGGCCTTTCCACATGCAAAACATGAATATTTACCTTCGCAAAAGCGGAAGGTTATGTTTTGATCGCTGTGTATTTATTTGTATGTCTGTGTGTGTGTGTGTGTGTATGTTATTCGCATAACTCAAAAAGTATTCAACCGAATTGCATGAAATTTGGTGGGATGATTGGTTATTATACGGGACACATTTGATTAGATTTTGGGAGCAATCGGGTCAAAGGTCAAGGTCAAGGTCACGAAAAGGTCAAAATCGTATTTTTACCATAGCGCGGTCAATTTTTATCCAATTGGCATGCAACTAATGCCAAAATGTTCAGAATTCAATGCCCGATCTTGTGATATACGACATGACCCAGTGAAGACATTACCCTTGTTAGCGGTTGGGGGTCAAAGGTCAGGGGGGTCACGACCTTGCAAAATGTGCGTTTTTTGTCATAACTCGGTCAATTCTTATCCGATTTGCATGAAATCAGCACCAAACTGTTCACTGTTCTGTTCCCTACACTCCCATGCCAAGTACAGAACAGTAGCTGCGGCGAAGGTATGCGCTCTACCGAGTGCCCGTTCTAGTTATGTTTTGTATTTATTTATATTCAATATTTGGCTGTAACTGCCTCTTTCAGTGTGTGTCTATAGCTATTCTTTCATCCCAAGATACTTATTTCCATGAGATTGGGCCTTCTTAATTGCAAATGCTGTAATTAAAGCCATTAATACATACTTTGAAAGTTTTCCGGCACGAGAAGCAATCGCTCATATAATTTATTTCGTGCCCAAAGAGATTGTTTTCTTTTCTTTTCACCATTTCATTTTACAAAAGAATGCTCGACTATGATAAAAAGTTTTGTCAACCCAAAACATTATGCACTTTAATCTACCCCTGCTTGACTCATTGAAAGAGTGTGCCTTTGTGTCGCACATTTACCGTTTTTACGCACATGATGTCATGTTTCATGGTGAAAATTGATCGGCATGCGAGTGTAATAATGGATGATTCGGTGAATATAGTTGGTGTTCAATTCTAGAGGAGTCACAACATTCATGATCATAGGAGAGTAGACTCCTGCAAGGGTCACAGAGGAGACTTTCAACATGGAAGTTTTCTCTTGTTGGACCCATGACATGTTGTCATTGAAACGTCACATTGGCATTTAGCCTACAGGCCCAAACAGCAACAGCAACAACAACAGCAACAACAACTAGCACGGCCTCGGTAGAGTGCATATCTCCACCAGGCTGAACAGCCTATGTTTTGTATCCCACTAATAGGCCGGATCTACATTCGGACGTCAACCAAAATCTAATCGGCTTGTTCTTGTCATCTAACCAACTCGTCCACTAAGTTTAGTCGTAACTCGTCCATAACTTTTTTTAAGTATCATGTTATATATCGCTTTTCACCGGATCTCTCAATGGTGAAGAATCACTTAACAATTAAATAATTCTCACATCCGAATCCATATTCAGATCTTCATCAAAATCGAATCTGTTTGTCCTTATCAGACACCCAACCTGTCCACCAAGTTTCGTCCAAATCCATCCACAACTTTTTGACATGTCGTGCTATGTATCGTTTTTGGCCCAATCTCCCAATGGTGAAGAAACACTTAAAAATTCTAGTAGCCGGATCCGAATCCGGATCTACACCAAAATCTAATCATTTCGTCCTTGTCACATACACTACCTCTCTGCCAAATTTAGTCCGAATCCATCTACAACTTTTTGAGATATCTTGGTCACGGACAAACAAACAAGAAGACGTCATGCGGAGCATGATACTTGCAAAATCGCCCCTCCCCCCCAAGAAAAAAATTCCATTCATACAGCAAATTGTCCATTTCATCAAGATTAAAATTGACAATCTTGATCAAAGCTCAGGTCAATAGGAAGAAAAGTGACGATTTTTCAGATGAAAAATGATGATTTTGGAAGGTTGACCTTGAGTTGACTTTTGACCTTTTGACCTCAAAAATAGTTAGTTTCCCTATTTAGTGACTTAATGTGCAAATGCTGTTCAATTTTCAATTCAATCAGATGAAAATTGAGGATTTTTGAAACTTGGCCTATGTTGACCTATTTGTCTATGTTGACCTCAAAAATACTTGGTGGTTGAATTCAGTGACCAGATATGCAAGTCCTCTTCAAATTTCAAGTCAATTGGATGAAAATTGAGGATTTTAGAATTTTGGCCTAAGTTGACCTTTTGGCCTATGTTGACCTCAAAAATACTTTGTGGTTGAATTCAGTGACCAGATATGCAAGTCCTCTTCAAATTTCAATTCAATTGGATGAAAATTGAGGATTTTAGAATTTTGGCCTATGTTGACCTTTTGGCCTATATTGACCTCAAAAATACTTCTTGGTTGAATTCAGTGATCAGATATGCAAGTCCTCTTCAAATTTCAAGTCAATTGGATGAAAATTGAGGATTTTTGAAACTTGGCCTATGTTGACCTTTTGGCTGATGTTGACCTCAAAAATACTTGGTGGTTGAATTCAGTGACCAGATATGCAAGTCCTCTTCAAATTTCAAGTCAATTTGATGAAAAATGAGGATTTTAGAATTTTGTCCTATGTTGACCTTTTGGCCTATGTTGACCTCAAAAATAATTGGTGGTTGAATTCAGTGACCAGATATGCAAGTCCTCTTCAAATTCCAAGTCAATTGGATGAAAATTGAGGATTTTAGAAATTTGGCTTATGTTGACCTTTTGACCTATGTTGACCTCAAAAATACTTCGTGGTTGAATTCAGTGACCAGATATGCAAGTCCTCTTCAAATTTGAGGTCAATTGGATGAAAATTGAGGATTTTAGAAACTTAGCAAAGATTGTGACCTTTGGCCTATGTTGACCTTTTGACCTTTTGACCCCAAAAACAATAGACTTCTTGCTTTTGACCAACTCTACTATTTGGTGAAGTTTCGTGAAGATCGGTTGAAAATTGTGACCTGTAGGCCGGTGACAAGCAAACAAACAAGAAGACGTCATGCGTAGCACGATACTTGCAAAATCCGCCCCCCCCAAACCCAAAAGTTTTCCATTGATACAGCAAATTGTCCATTTCATGAAGATCAAAATTTACAATCTTGATCAAAGCTCAGGTCAACAGGAGGAAAAGTGATGATTTTTCAGATGAAAAGTGATGATTTTGGAAGGTTGACCTTGAGTTGACCTTTGGACCTAAAAATAGTATGTTTCCCAATTTAGTAATTCGATATGCAAATGCTGTTCAATTTTCAAGTCAATCGGTTGAGAATTGATGGCTTTTTAGATGGAAATTGATGATTTTTTAAAATTTGACCTTAAGTTGACCTTTGACCTCAAAAATAGTTAGTTTCCCAATTTAGTGACTTGATATACAAATGCTATTCAATTTTCAAGTCAATCGGATTTAAAATGGCGATTTTAGAAATTTGACGTCCACATGACCTTTGACCTTTGACCTCAAAATCAATAGGCTTCTCAATTGGGACGACCTAGACAACTTGGTGAAGTTTCGTGACGATCGGTTTAGAATTGTGACCTGTAGGCCGGTGACAAACAGACAAACAGACAGACAAACAGAACCACAAACGGAATCGACCAATATACTTGAAAAATCTTCGATTTTGCAAGTAACAAACAGACAGACAGACAGACAAACAGACAGACAGACAGACAGACAAACAGACAGACAGACAGACAAACAGACAGACAGACAGACAAACAGACGGACAGACAGACAGAACCACAAACGCAACCGACTAATATACTTGAAAAATCTTAGATTTTGCAAATAACAAACAACCAACAGGTAGACATCCCCAGACAGGGGTGAAAACATAACCTCCAAACACCTTCGGTGGCAGAGGTAACAAAAAGCTTCATTTATGCTTTCTGGCGCAGCACAGGAAACCCGAGCAACTGAGTAAATTTGGCGAAGTGAAGCAAAATATGGTGTTTGTCTAATA